>NW_026734642.1:0-275135 GCF_949786415.1 Peromyscus eremicus
GGGGTTCAAACAGTGAGCTTGCTCAGAACAAAAGAACTGTGCTTCCTACACACACGGATCATATCTAGTTCAACTCTGCTTAGGAAACTGACAAGAACAGTAGCTCCTCTTCAGTCCAATACACTGTACTTGCTGGGAACAGACGCGTGGGCTATTTGCACTGTGTAGGGCAATGGGTGCACAATAGTGACTCTTCTTACCAGAAAACAAGTCTTGCTCGTAGGACCAGAAACTGCATGTGATTCAACTCCATTTAGGACTAGGAAACAAACGCTAGCTCGCCTTACAAGAAACACACTCTGCTTTTGAGAAATGATCACTCTTCTACTCTATTGTATTTCCTATAGGGCCTAAACAGTTAGCTTGCTTAGAACAAAAGAACTGTGCTTCCTACACACACGCGCCATATCTAGTTCAATTCTGCTTAGGAAAATGACAAGAACAGTAGATCCTCTTCAGTCCAATACACTGTACATGCTGCGAACAGACGCCAGTGCTATTTGCCCTGTGTATGACAATGGGAGCACAATAGTGACTTTCCTTAACAGAAAACAACTCTTGCTCGTAGGAACAAAAACTGGATGTGAATCAACTCCATTTAGGACTGGGAAACAAACGCTAGCTCGCCTTACAAGAAACACACTCTGCTTTTGAGAAAAGAGCACTCTTCTACTCTACTGTGTTTCCTATGGGTCCGAACAGTGAGCTTGCTCAGAACAAAACAACTGTGCTTCCTACACACACGTGCCATATCTAGTTCAACTCTGCTTAGGAAGCTGACAAGAACAGTAGATCCTCTTCAGTCCAATACACTGTACTTGCTGGGAACAGACGGGAGTGCTATTTGCACCGTGTATGGCAATGGCAGCGCAATAGTGACTCTTCTTACCAGAAAATAACTATTGCTCGTAGGATCAGAAATTTCATGGGATTCAACTCCATTTAAAATGGGAAACAAATGCTAGCTTGCCTTACAAGAAACACACTCTGCTTTTGTGAAAAGAGCACTCTTCTTCTCTACTGTGTTTCCTATGGGGTCCAAACAGTGCGCTTGCTCAGAATAAAAGAAATGTGCTTCCTACACACACGGACCATATCTAGTTAAACTCTGCTTAGGAAACTGACAAGAACAGTAGCTCCTATTCAGGCCAATACACTGTAATTGCTGGGAACAGACGCGAGTGCTGTTTGTAATGTGTATGGAAATGGGAGCGCAATAGTGACTTTCCTTACCAGAAAACAACTCTTGCTCGTAGGACTAGAAACTGCATGTGATTCAAATCCATTTAGGACAGGGAAACAAACGCTAGCTCGCCTGACAAGAAACACACTATGCTTTTGAGAAAAGGGCACTCTTCTACTCTCCGGTGTTTTCTATTGGGTCCGAACAGTGAGCTTGCTCAGAAGAAAAGAATTGTGCTTCCTACACACACGGCTTTAGCTAGCTCAATTCTGCTTAGGAAACTGACAAGAACAGTAGATCCTCTTCCGTCCAATACACTGTACATGCTGGGAACAGACGCCAGTGCTATTTGCCCTGTGTATGACAATGGGAGCACAATAGTGACTCTTGATACCAGAAAACAACTCTTGCTCATAGGACCAGAAACTGCAAGGGATTCAACTCCATTTAGGACAGGGAAACAAACGCGAGCTCGCCTTACAAGACATACACTCTGCTTTAGAAAAAAGAGCACTTTTCTACTCTACTGTGTTTCCTATGGGTTTCAAAGGGTGAGCTTGCTCAGAACAAAAAAAACTGTGCATCCTAGAAACACGGCCATATGTAGTTCAATTCTGCTTAGGAACCTGACAAGAACAGTAGATCCTCTTCAGTCCAATACACTGTACTTGCTGGGAACAGACAACAGTGCTATTTATCCTGTGTATGGCAATGGCAGGGCAATAATGACTCTTCTTACCAGAAAACATCTCTTCCTCTTAGGACCAGAAACTGCATGGGATTCAACTCCATTTATGACTGGGAAACAAAGGGTAGCTCGCCTTAAAAGAAACACACTCTGCTTTTGAGAAAAGAGCGCTCTTCTACACTGTTGTGTTTCCTATGGGGTCCGAACAGTGAGCTTGCTCAGAACAAAAGAACTGTGCTTCCTACACACACGGGCCATATCTAGTTCAACTCTCCTTAAGAAACTGACAAGAACAGTAGCTCTTATTCAGTCTGATACACTGTAATTGCTGGGAACAGACACCAGGGCTTTTTGCACTGTGTATGGCAATGGGAGTGCAATAGTGACTTTCCTTACCAGAAAACAACTCTTGCTCGTAGGACCAGAAACTGCATGTGATTCAACTCCATTTAGGACTGGGAAACAAACACTAGCTCGCCTTACAAGAAGCACACTCTCCTTTTGAGAAAAGAGCACTCTTCTACTCTACTGTGTTTCCTATAGGGTCCGAACAGTGAGCTTGCTCAGAACAAAAGAACTGTGCTTCCTACACACATGGCCATATGTAGTTCAATTCTGCTTAGGAACCTGACAAGAACAGTAGTTCCTCTTCATTCCAATACACTGTAATTGCTGGGAACAGACGTGAGTGCTATTTGCACTGTGTATGGCAATTGGAGCGCAATAGTGACTCTTCTTACCAGAAAACAACTCTTGCTCCTAGTATCAAAAACTGCATGTGACTCAACTCCATTTAGGACTGGGAAACAAACGCGAGCTCGCCTTACAAGAAATACACTCTGCTTTAGAAAAAAGAGCACTCTTCTACTCTACTGTTTTTTCTATGGGGTCCAAAGAGTGAGCTTGCTCAGAACAAAAAAACTGTGCTTCCTACACACACGGGCCATATCTAGTTCAATTCTGCTTAGGAACCTTACAAGAACAGTAGATCCTCTTCAGTCCAATACACTGTACTTGCTGGGAACAGACAGCAGTGCTATTTGTCCTGTGTATGGCAATGGCAGCGCAATAGTGACTCTTCTTACCAGAAAACAACTCTTCCTCTTAGGACCAGAAACTGCATGGGATTCAACTCCATTTAGGACTGGGAAACAAAGGGTAGCTCGCATTACAAGAAATACACTCTGCTTTTGAGAAAAGAACGTTCTTCTACTCTACTGTGTTTCCTATGGGGTCCGAACAGTGAGCTTGCTCAGAACAAAAGAACTGTGCTTCCTACACACACAGGCCATATCTAGTTCAACTCTGCTTAAAAAACTGACAAGAACAGTAGCTCCTCTTCAGTCCAATACACTGTACTTGAAGGGAACAAACGCGAGTGCTCTTTGAACTGTGTATGGCAATGGGAGCGCAATAGTGACTCTTCTTACCAGAAATCAACTCTTGCTTGTAGGACCAGAAACTGCATGGGATTCAACTCCATTTAGGACTGGGAAACAAAGGCTAGCTCGCCTTATAAGAAGCACACTCTGCTTTTGAGAAAAGAGCACTCTTCTACTCTACTGTGTTTCCTATGGGGTTCAAACAGTGAGCTTGCTCAGAACAAAAGAACTGTGCTTCCTACACACACGGATCATATCTAGTTCAACTCTGCTTAGGAAACTGACAAGAACAGTAGCTCCTCTTCAGTCCAATACACTGTACTTGCTGGGAACAGACGCGTGGGCTATTTGCACTGTGTAGGGCAATGGGTGCACAATAGTGACTCTTCTTACCAGAAAACAAGTCTTGCTCGTAGGACCAGAAACTGCATGTGATTCAACTCCATTTAGGACTAGGAAACAAACGCTAGCTCGCCTTACAATAAACACACTCTGCTTTTGAGAAAAGAGCACTCTTCTACTCTACTGTGTTTCCTGTGGGGTCCGAACAGTGAGCTTGCTCAGAACAAAAGAACTGTGCTTCCTTCACACGGGACATATCTAGTTCAACTCTCCTTAGGAACGTGACAAGAACAGTAGCTCCGCTTCAGTCCAATACACTGTACTTGCTGGGAACAGACAACAGTGCTTTTTGCCCTGTGTATGACAGTGGGAGCACAATAGCGACTCTTCTTACCAGAAAAAAACTCTTGCTGGTAGGACCAGAAACTGCATGGGATTCAACTCCATTTACGACTGGGAAACATACGCAGGCCCGCCTTACAAGAAACACACTCTGCTTTTGAGAAAAGAGCAGTCTTCTACTCTACTGTGTCCTATGGAGTCCGAACAGTGAGCTTGCTCAGAACAAAAGAACTGTGCTTCCTACACACACGGCCATATCTAGTTCAATTCTGCTTAGGAACCTGACAAGAACAGTAGATCGTCTTCAGTCCAATACACTGTACTTCATGGGAACAGACGCCAGTGCTATTTGCACTGTGTACGGCAATGGGAGCGCAATAGTGACTTTCCTTACAAGAAAACAACTCTTGCTTGTAGGACTGGAATCTACATGTGATTGAACTCCATTTAGGACTAGGAAACAAACGCTAGCACTCCTTACAAGAAACACACTCTGCTTTTGAGAAAAGAGCACTCTTCTACTCTACTGTGTTTCCTTTGGGGTCCGAACAGTGAGCTTGCTCAGAACAAAAGAACTGTGCTTCCTACACACACGGACCATATGTAGTTCAACTCTGCTTAGGAAACTGACAAGAACTGTAGCTCCTATTCAGTCCAATACACTGTACTTTCTGGGAACAGACGCCAGTGCTATTTGCAGTGTGTATGGCAATTGGAGCGCAATAGTGACTCTTCTTACCAGAAAACAACTCTTGCTCGTAGGATCATAAACTGCATGGGACTCAACTCCACTTAGGACTGGGAAACAAACGCGAGCTCGCCTTACAAGAAACACACCCTGCTTTAGAGAAAAGAGCTCTCTTCTACTCTACTGTGTTTCCTATAGGGCCAGAACAGTGAGTTTGCTCAGAACAAAAGAACTGTGCTTCCTCCACACACGGGCCATATCTAGTTCAACTCTGCTTAGGAAACTGAGAAGAACAGTAGCTCCTCTTCAGTCCAATACACTGTACTTGCTGGGAACAGACGCCAGTGCTGTTTGTCCTGTGTATGGCAAAGGCAGCGCAATAGTGACTCTTTTTACCAGAAAACAACTTTTGCTCGTAGGACCAGAACCTGCATGGGATGCAACTTTATTTAGGACTGGGAAACAAATGCTAGCTCGCCTTACATGAAACACACTCTGCTTTTGAGAAAAGAGCACTCTTCTACTCTACTGTGTTTCCTATGGGGTCCAAACAGTGGGCTTGCTCAGAACAAAACAACTGTGCTTCCTACCCACACGTGCCATATCTAGTTCAACTCTGCTTAGGAAACTCACAAGAACAGTAGATCCTCTTCAGTCCAATACACTGTACTTGCTGGGAACGGACGGGAGTGCTATTTGCACCGTGTATGGCAATGGCAGCTCAATAGTGACTCTTCTTACCAGAAAAAAACTATTGCTCGTAGGACCAGAAATTTCATGGGATTCAACTGCATTTAAAACTGGGAAACAAACGCTAGCTCGCCTTATAAGAAACACACTCTGCTTTTGTGAAAAGAGCACTCTTCTACTCTACTGTGTTTCCTATGGGGTCCAAACAGTGAGCTTGCTCAGAATAAAAGAACTGTGCTTCCTACACACACGGACCATATCTAGTTCAACTCTGCTTAGGAAACTGACAAGAACAGTAGATCCTATTCAGGCCAATACACTGTACTTGCTGGGAACAGACGCCAATGCTATTTGTACTGTGTATGGAAATGGGAGCGCAATAGTGACTTTCTTTACCAGAAAACAACTCTTGCTCGTAGGACCAGAAACTGCATGTGATACAAGCCCATTTAGGACTGGGAAACGAACGCTAGCTCGCCTTACAAGAAACACACTCAGCTTTAGAGAAAAGAGCACTCTTCTACTCTATTGTGTTTCCTAAGGGGTCCGAACAATGAGCTTGCTCAGAACAAAAAAACTGTGCTTCCTACACACACGGCCATATCTAGTTCAAATCTGCTTAGGAACCTGACAAGAACAGTAGCTCCTCTTCAGTCCAATACACTGTATTGCTGGGAACAGACGCCAGTGCTATTTGTCCTGTGTATGGCAATGGCAGCGCAATAGTGACACTTCTTACCAGAAAACAACTCTTGCTCGTAGGACCAGAAACTGCTTGGGATTCAACTCCATTTAGGACTGGGAACAAACGCTAGCTTGCCTTTCAAGAAACACACTCTGCTTTTGAGAAAAGAGCACTCTTCTACTCTACTGGGTTTGCTATGGGGTCCAAACAGTGAGCATGCTCAGAATAAAGAACTGTGCTTCCTACACACACAGACCATATCTAGTTCAACTCTGCTTAGGAAACTGACAAGAACAGTAGCTCCTATTGAGTGCAATACACTGTACTTGCTGGGAACAGACGCGAGTGCTATTCGCACTGTGTATGGCATTTGGAGCGCAATAGTGACTCTTCTTACCAGAAAACAACTCTTACTCGTAGGACCAAAAACTGCATGTGACTCAACTCCATTTAGGACTGGGAAAACAAACGCGAGCTCGCCTTTCAAGAAACACACTCTGCTTTGAGAAAAGAGCACTCTTCTACTCTACTGGGTTTCCTATGGGGTCCAAACAGTGAGCTTGCTCAGAATAAAAGAACTGTGCTTCCTACACACACGGACCATATCTCGTTCAAACTCTGCTTAGGAACCTGAAAAAAACAGTAGCTCCTCTTCAGTCTGGTACACTGTACTTGCTGGGAACAGACGGGAGTGCTATTTGCACTGTGTATGGCAATGGGAGCGCAATAGTGACTTCCTTACCAGAAAACAACTCTTGCTCGTAGGACCAGAAACTGCATGTGATTTCAACTCCATTTAAGACCGGGAAACAAATGCTAGCTCGCCTTACATGAAACACACTCTGCTTTTGAGAAAAGAGCACTCTTCTACTCTACTGTGTTTAATATGGCTTCCAAACAGTGAGCTTGCTCAGAACAAAACAACTGTGCTTCCTACACACACGTGCCATATCTAGTTCAACTCTGATTAGGAAACTGACAAGAACAGTAGATCCTCTTCAGTCCAATACACTGTACTTGCTGGTAACAGACAGGAGTGCTATTTGCACCGTGTATGGCAATGGCAGCGCAATAGTGACTCTTCTTACCAGAAAATAACTATTGCTCGTAGGATCAGAAATTTCATGGATTCTACTCCATTTAAAATGGGAAACAAACGCTAGCTCGCCTTACAAGAAACACACTCTGCTTTTGTGAAAAGAGCACTCTTCTACTCTACTGTGTTTCCTATGGGGTCCAAACAGTGCGCTTGCTCAGAAAAAAAGAAATGTGCTTCCTACACACACGGACCATATCTAGTTAAACTCTGCTTAGGAAACTGACAAGAACAGTAGCTCCTATTCAAGCCAATACACTGTACTTGCTGGGAAAAGACGGGAGTGCTGTTTGTAATGTGTATGGAAATGGGAGCGCAATAGTGACTTTCCTTACCAGAAAACAACTCTTGCTCGTAGGACTAGAAACTGCATGTGATTCAAATCCATTTAGGACAGGGAAACAAACGCTAGCTCGCCTGACAAGAAACACACTATGCTTTTGAGAAAAGGGCACTCTTCTACTCTCCGGTGTTTCCTATTGGGTCCGAACAGTGAGCTTGCTCAGAAGAAAAGAATTGTGCTTCCTACACACACGGCCATAGCTAGCTCAATTCTGCTTAGGAAACTGACAAGAACAGTAGATCCTCTTCTGTCCAATACACTGTACATGCTGGGAACAGACGCCAGTGCTATTTGCCCTGTGTTTGACAATGGGAGCACAATAGTGACTCTTGATACCAGAAAACAACTCTTGCTCGTAGGACCAGAAACTGCATGGGATTCAACTCCATTTAGGACTGGGAAACAAACGCGAGCTCGCCTTACAAGAAATACACTCTGCTTTAGAAAAAAGAGCACTTTTCTACTCTACTGTGTTTCCTATGGGTTCCAAAGTGTGAGCTTGCTCAGAACAAAAAATTGTGCTTCCTACACACACGGATCATATCTAGTTCAACTCTGCTTAGGAAACTGACAAGAACAGTAGATCCTCTTCAGTCCAATACACTGTACTTGCTGGGAACAGACGCCAGTGCTATTTGCCCTGTGTATGGCAATGGGAATGCAATAGTGACTTTACTTACCAGAAAACAACTCTTGCTCGTAGGACCAGAAACTGCATGTGATTCAACTCCATTTAGGACTGCAAAACAAACGCTAGCTCGCCTTACAGGAAACACACTCGGCTTTTGAGAAAAGAGCACTCTTTTACTCTACTGTGTTTCCTATGGAGTCCAAACAGTGAGCTTGCTCAGAAAAAAAGAACTGTGCTTCCTACACACACGGCCATATATAGTTCAATTCTGCTTAGTAAACTGACAAGAACAGTAGATCCTCTTCTGTCCAATACACTGTACTTGCTGGAAACAGACGCCAGTGCTATTTGCCCTGTGTATGGCAATGGGAATGCAATAGTGACTTTACTTACCAGAAAACAACTCTTACTCGTAGGACCAGAAACTGCATGTGATTCAACTCCATTTAGGACTGCAAAACAAACGCTAGCTCGCCTTACAGGAAACACACTCGGCTTTTGAGAAAAGAGCACTCTTTTACTCTACTGTGTTTCCTATGGAGTCCAAACAGTGAGCTTGCTCAGAACAAAAGAACTGTGCTTCCTACACACACGGCCATATATAGTTCAATTCTGCTTAGTAAACTGACAAGAACAGCAGATCCTCTTCTGTCCAATACACTGTACTTGCTGGGAACAGACGCGAGTGCTATTTGCCCTGTGTATGACAATGGGAACACAATAGTGACTCTTCTTACCTGAAAACAACTCTTACTCGTAGGACCAGAAAGTACATGTGATTCAACTCCATTTAAAACTGGGAAACAAACGCTAGCTCACCTTACAAGAAACACACTCTGCTTTTGATAAAAGAGCACTCTTCTACTCTACTGTGTTTCCTATGGGGTCCAAACAGTGAGCTTGCCTAGAACAAAAGAACTGTGCTTCCTACACACACGGACCATATCTAGTTCAACTCTGCTGAGGAAACTGACAAGAACAGTAGCTCCTATTCATTCCAATACACTGTACTTGCTGGGAACAGATGTGAGTGCTTTTTGGACTGTGTATGGCATTTGGAGCGCAATAGTGACTCTTCATACCAGAAAGCAACTCTTGCTCATAGGACCAAATCTGCATGTGACTCAACTCCATTTAGGACTGGGAAACAAACGCGAGCTCACCTTACAAGAAACACACTCTGCTTTTGAGAAAAGAGCACTCTTCTACTCTACTGTGTTTCGTATAGGGCCAGAACAGTGAGTTTGCTCAGAACAAAAGAACTGTGCTTCCTACAAATACGGCCATATCTAGTTCAATTCTGCTTAGGAAGCTGACAAGAACAGTAGATCCTCTTCAGTCCAATACACTGTACATGCTGTGAACAGACGCCAGTGCTATTTGCCCAGTGTATGACAATGGGAGCGCAACAGTGACTTTCCTTAACAGAAAACAACTTTTGCTCGTAGGACCAAAAACTGGATGTGATTCAACTCCATTTAGGACTGGGAAACAAACGCTAGCTCGCCTTACAAGAAACACACTCTGCTTTTGAGAAAAGAGCACTCTTCTACTCTACTGTGTTTCCTGTGGGGTCCGAACAGTGAGCTTGCTCAGAACAAAAGAACTGTGCTTCCTTCACACACGGGACATATCTAGTTCAACTCTGCTTAGGAAAGTGACAAGAACAGTAGCTCCGCTTCAGTCCAATACACTGTACTTGCTGGGAACAGATGCCAGCGCTTTTTGCCCTGTGTATGACAGTGGGAGCACAATAGCGACTCTTCTTACCAGAAAACAACTCTTGCTGGTAGGACCAGAAACTGCATGGGATTCAACTCCATTTACGACTGGGAAACAAACGCTAGCTCAACTTACAAGAAACACACTCTGGATTGAAAAAAGAGCACTCTTCTACTCTAATGTGTTTCGTATAGGGACAAAACAGTGAGCATTCTCAGAACAAAAGAACTGTGCTTCCTACACATGGTCCATATCTAGTTCAACTCTGCTTAGGAAACTGACAAGAACTGTAGATCCTCTTCAGTCCAATACACTGTACATGCTGGGAACAGACGACAGAGCTATTTGCCCTGTGTATGACAATTGGAGCGCAATAGTGACTCTTCTTACCAGAAAACAACTCTTGCTCGTAGGACCAGAAACTGCATGTGATTCATCTCCATTTAGGATTGGGAAACAAACACTAGCTCGCCTTACAAGAAACACACTCTGCTTTTGAGAAAACAGCACTCTTCTACTCTACTGTGTTCCCTATGGAGACCGAACATTGAGCTTGCTCAGAACAAAAGAACTGTGCTTCCTACACACACGGGCCATATCTAGTTCAACTCTGCTTAGGAAACTGACAAGAACAGTAGCTCCTCTTCAGTCCGATACACTGTACTTGCTGGGAACAGACGCCAGTGCTATTTGCACTGTGTATGGCAATGGGAGCACAATAGTGACTTTCCTTACCAGAAAACAACTCTTGCTCATAGGACCAGAAACTGCCTGTGACTCAACTCCATTTAGGACTGGGAAACAAACGCTAGCTCGCCTTACAAGAAACACACTCTGCTTTAGAGAAAAGAGCACTCTTCTACTCTACTTTGTTTCCTATGGGGTCCGAACACTGAGCTTGCTCAGAACAAAAAAAATGTGCTTCCTACACACACGGCCGTATCTAGTTCAATTCTGCTTGAGAACCTGACAAGAACTGTAGATCCTCTTCAGTCCAAAACACTGTACTTGCTGGGAACAGACGCGAGTGCTATTTGCACTGTGTATGGCAATGGGAGCACAATAGTGACTTTCCTTACCAGAAAACAACCTTTTTTTTTTTTTTTGGTTTTTCGAGACAGAAATTTCTCTGTGTAGCTTTGCGCCTTTCCTGGGACTCACTTGGTAGCCCAGGCTGGCCTCGAACTCACAAAGATCCGCCTGGCTCTGCCTCCCGAGTGCTGGGATTAAAGGCATGCGCCACCACCGCCCGGCAAGAAAACAACTCTTGCACGTAGGTCCAAAAACTGGATGTGATTCAACTCCATTTAGGACTGGGAAACAAACGCTAGCTCGCCTTACAAGAAACACACTCTGCTTTTGAGAAAAGAGGACTCTTCTACTCTACTGGGTTTCCTATGGGGTCCGAACAGTGAGCTTGCTCAGAACAAAAGAACTGTGCTTCCTACACACACGGCCATATCTAGTTCAATTCTGCTTAGGAACCTGACAAGAACAGTAGATCGTCTTCAGTCCAATACACTGTACTTGAAGGGAACAGACGCCAGTGCTATTTGCACTGTGTATGGCAATGGGAGCGCAATAGTGACTTTCCTTACAAGAAAACAACTCTTGCTTGTAGGACTGGAAACTGCATGTGATTGAACTCCATTTAGGACTAGGAAACAAACGCTAGCACGCCTTACTAGAAACACACTCTGCTTTTGAGAAAAGAGCACTCTTCTACTCTACTGTGTTTCCTTTGGGGTCCGAACAGTGAGCTTGCTCAGAACAAAAAAACTGTGCTTTCTACACACACTGCCATACCTAGTTCAATTCTGCTTAGCAACCTGACAAGAACAGTAGATCCTCTTCAGTCCAATACACTGTACTTGCTGGGAACAAACAACAGTGCTATTTGTCCTGTGTATGGCAATGGCAGCGCAATAGTGACTCTTCTTACCAGAAAACAACTCTTCCTCTTAGGACCAGAAACTGCATGGGATTCAACTCCTTTTAGGACTGGGAAACAAAGGGTAGCTCGCATTACAAGAAACACACTCTGCTTTTGAGAAAAGAACGCTCTTCTACTCTACTGTGTTTCCTATGGGGCAAACAGTGAGCTTGCTCAGAACAAAAGAACTGTGCTTCCTACACACACGGGCCATATCTAGTTCAACTCTGCTTAAAAAACTGACAAGAACAGTAGCTCCTCTTCAGTCCAATACACTGTACTTGAAGGGAACAAACGCGAGTGCTCTTTGAACTGTGTATGGCAATGGGAGCGCAATAGTGACTCTTCTTACCAGAAAACAACTCTTGCTCGTTGGACCAGAAACTGCATGGGATTCAACTCCATTTAGGACTGGGAAACAAACGCTAGCTCGCCTTATAAGAAGCACACTCTGCTTTTGAGAAAAGAGCACTCTTCTACTCTACTGTGTTTCCTATGGGTTCCAAACAGTGAGCTTGCTCAGAACAAAAGAACTGTGCTTCCTACACACACGGGCCATATCTAGTTCAACTCTGCTTAGGAAACTGACAAGAACAGTAGCTCCTCTTCAGTCCAATACACTGTACTTGCTGGGAACAGACGCGAGTGCTATTTGCACTGTGTATGGCAATGGGTGCACAATAGTGACTCTTCTTACCAGAAAACAACTCTTGCTCGTAGGACCAGAAACTGCATGTAATTCAACTCCATTTAGGACTAGGAAACAAACGCTAGCTCGCCTTACAAGAAACACACTCTGTTTTTGAGAAATGATCACTCTTCTACTCTATTGTGTTTCCTATAGGGCCAAAAGAGTTAGCTTGATTAGAACAAAAGAACTGTGCTTCCTACACACACGCGACATATCTAGTTCAATTCTGCTTAGGAAAATGACAAGAACAGTAGATCCTCTTCAGTCCAATACACTGTACTTGCTGAGAACAGACGCCAGTGCTATTTGCCCTGTGTATGACAATGGGAGCGAATTAGCAACTCTTCTTACCAGAAAACAACTCTTGCTCGTAGGACCAAAAACTCCATGTGATTCAACTCCATTTAGGACTGGGAAACAAACGCTAGCTCACCTTACAAGAAACACACTCTGCTTTTGAGAAAAGAGCACTCTTCTACTCTACTGTGTTTCCTGTAGGGCCAGAACAGTGAGTTTGCTCAGAACAAAAGAACTGTGCTTCCTACAAATACCGCCATATCTATTTCAATTCTGCTTAGGAAGCTGACAAGAACAGTAGATCCTCTTCAGTCCAATACACTGTACATGCTGTGTACAGACGCCAGTGCTATTTGCCCTGTGTATGACAATGGGAGCGCAATAGTGACTTTCCTTAACAGAAAACAACTCTTGCTCGTAGGACCAAAAACTGGATGTGATTCAACTCCATTTAGGACTGGGAAACAAACGCTAGCTCGCCTTATAAGAAACACACTCTGCTTTTGAGAAAAGAGCACTCTTCTACTCTACTGTGTTTCCTGTGGGGTCCGAACAGTGAGCTTGCTCAGAACAAAAGAACTCTGCTTCCTTCACACACGGGACATATCTAGTTCAACTCTGCTTAGGAAAGTGACAAGAACAGTAGCTCCGCTTCAGTCCAATACACTGGACTTGCTGGGAACAGATGCCAGTGCTTTTTGCCCTGTGTATGATAGTGGGAGCACAATAGCGACTCTTCTTACCAGAAAACAACTCTTGCTGGTAGGACCAGAAACTGCATGGGATTCAACTCCATTTACGACTGGGAAACAAACGCTAGCTCGACTTACAAGAAACACACTCTGGATTGAAAAAAGAGCACTCTTCTACTCTAATGTGTTTCGTATAGGGACAGAACAGTGAGAATTCTCAGAACAAAAGAACTGTGCTTCGTACACATGGTCCATATCTAGTTCAACTCTGCTTAGGAAACTGACAAGAACTGTAGATCCTCTTCAGTCCAATACACTGTACATGCTGGGAACAGACGACAGAGCTATTTGCCCTGTGTATGACAATTGGAGCGCAATAGTGACTCTTCTTACCAGAAAACAACTCTTGCTCATAGGACCAGAAACTGCATGTGATTCATCTCCATTTAGGATTGGGAAACAAACGCTAGCTCGCCTTACAAGAAACACACTCTGCTTTTGAGAAAAGAGCACTCTTGTACTCTACTGTGTTTCCTATGTAGTCCGAACATTGAGCTTGCTCAGAACAAAAGAACTGTGCTTCCTACACACACGGCCATATCTAGTTCAATTCTGCTTAAGAACCTGACAAGAACAGTAGATCCTCTTCAGTCCAAAACACTGTACTTGCTGGGAACAGACAACAGTGCTATTTGTCCTGTGTATGGCAATGGCAGCGCAATAGTGACTTTCCTTACCAAAATACAACTCTTGCTCATAGGACCAGAAACTGCATGTTATTCAACTCCATTTAGGACTGGGAAACAAACGCTAGCTCGCCTTACAAGAAACACACTCTGCTTTTGAGAAAAGAGCACTCTTCTACTCTACTCTGTTTCCTATGGGGTCCAAACAGTGAGCTTGCTCAGAACAAAAGAACTGTGCTTCCTACACACACGGACCATATCTAGTTCAACTCTGCTTAGGAAACTGACAAGAACTGTAGCTCGTATTCATCCAATACACTGTACTTGCTGGGAACAGACGCCAGTGCTATTTGCAGTGTGTATGGCAATTGGAGCGCAATAGTGACTCTTCTTACCAGAAAACAACTCTTGCTCGTAGGACCAAAAACTGCATGGGACTCAACTCCATTTAGGACTGGGAAACAAATGCGAGCTCGCCTTACAAGAAACACACTCTGCTTTAGAGAAAAGAGCACTCTTCTACTCTACTGTGTTTCCTGTAGTGCCAGAACAGTGAGCTTGCTCAGAACATAAGAACTGTGCTTCCTACACACACGTGCCATATCTAGTTCAACTCTGCTTAGGAAACTGACAAGAACAGTAGATCCTCTTTATTCCGATACCCTGTACTTGCTGGGAACAGATGCAAATGCAATTTGCACTGTGTTTGTCAATGGGAGCTCAATAGTGACTTTCCTTACCAGAAAACAACTCTTGCTCGTAGGACCAGAAACTGCATGTCATTCCACTCCATTTAGGACTGGGAAACAAATGCTAGCTCGCCTTACAAGAAACACACTCAGCTTTAGAGAAAAGAGCACTCTTCTACTCTATTGTGTTTCCTAAGGGGTCCGAACAATGAGTTTGCTCAGAACAAAAAAACTGTGCTTCCTACACACACGGCCATATCTAGTTCAATTCCGCTTAGGAACCTGACAAGAACAGTAGATCCTCTTCAGTCAAATACACTGTACTTGCTGGGAACAGACGCGAGTGCTATTTGCACTGTGTATGGCAATGGGAGCGCAATAGTGACTTTCCTTACCAGAAAACAACTCTTGCTCGTAGGACCAGAAACTGCATGTGATTCAACTCCATTTAGGACTGGGATACAAACGCTAGCTCGCCTTACAAGAAACACACTCTGCTTTTGTGAAAAGAGCACTCTTCTACTCTACTGTGTTTACTATGGGGTCCAAACAGTGAGCTTGCTCAGAATAAAAGAACTGTGCTTCCTACACGCACAGACCATATCTAGTTCAACTCTGCTTAGGAAACTGACATGAACAGTAGCTCCTATTCAGGCCAATACACTGTACTTGCTGGGAACAGACGCCAGTGCTATTTGTAATGTGTATGGAAATGGGAGCGCAATAGTGACTTTCCTTACCAGAAAACAACTCTTGCTCGTAGGACCAGAAACTGCATGTGATACAAGCCCATTTAGGACTGGGAAACGAACGCTAGCTCGCCTTACAAGAAACACACTCTGCTTTTGAGAAAAGAGCACTCTTCTACTCTACTGTGTTTCCTAAGGGTTCCAAACAGTGAGCATGCTCAGAACAAAAGAACTGTGCTTCCTACACACAAGGATCATATCTAGTTGAACTCTGCTTAGGAACCTGACAAGAACAGTAAATCCTCTTCAGTCCAATACACTGTACTTGCTGGGAACAGACGCCAGTTCTATTTGTCCTGTCTATGGCAATGGCAGCTCAATAGTGACTCTTCTTACCAGAAAACAACTCTTGCTCGTAGGACCAGAAACTGTATGCGATTCAACTCCATTTAGGACTGGGAAACAAACGCTAGCTCGCCTTACAAGAAACACAATCTGCTTTTGAGAAAAGAGCACTTTTCTACTCTACTGTGTTTCTTAAGGGGTCCAAACAGTAAGCATGCTCAGAACAAAAGAACTGTGCTTCCTACACATACGAACCATATCTAGTTCAACTCTGCTTAGGAAACTGACAAAAACAGTAGCTCCTCTTCAGTCCGATACACTGTACTTGCTGGGAACAGACGCGAGTGCTATTTGCACTGTGTATGGCAATGGGAGCGCAATAGTGACTTTCCTTACCAGAAAACAGCTCTTGCTCGTAGGACGAGAAACTGCATGTGATTCAACTCCATTTAGGACTGGGAAACATGCGCTAGCTCCCCTTTCAAGAAACACACTCTGCTTTTGAGAAAAGAGCACTCTTCTACTCTACTGTGTTTTCTATATGGCCAGAACAGTGAGCATGCTCAGAACAAAAGAACTGTGCTTCCTCCACACACGGGCCATATCTTGTTCAACTCTGATTAGGAAACTGACAAGAACAGTAGCTCCTCTTCAGTCCGATACACTGTACCACCTGGGAACAGACGCGAGTGCTATTTGCACTGTGTTTGGCAATGGGAGCGCAATAGTGAATTTCCTTACCAGAAAACAAATCTTGCTCATAGGACCAGAAAGTGCATGTGATTCAACTCCATTTACGACTAGGAAACAAACGCTAGCTCGCCTTACAAGAAACACGCTCTGCTTTTGAGAAAAGAGCACTCTTCTACTCTACTGGGTTTCCTATGGGGTCCAAACAGTGAGCTTGCTCAGAATAAAAGAACGGTGCTTCCTATACACACGGACCATATCTCGTTCAACTCTTCTTAGGAAACTGACAAGAACAGTAGCTCCTCTTCAGTCCGATACACTGTACTTGCTGGGAACAGACGGGAGTGCTATTTGCACTGTGTATGGCAATGGCAGCTCAATAGTGACTCTTCTTACCTAAAAAAACTCTTGCTCATAGGACCAAAAACTGCATGTGACTCAACTCCATTTAGTACTTGGAAACAAATGCGAGCTCGCCTTACAAGAAACACACTCTGCTTTAAAGAAAAGAGCACCCTTCTACTCTACTGTGTTTCCTATGGGGCCAGAACAGTCAGCTTCCTCAGAACAAAAGAACTGTGCTTCCTACACATACGGGCCATATGTAGTTCAACTCTGCTTAGGAAACTGACAAGAAATGTAGCTCCTCTTCAGTCCGATACACTGTACATGCTGGGAACAGACGTGAGTGCTATTTGCACTGTGTATGGCAATGGGAGCGCAATAGTGACTTTCCTTACCAGAAAACAACTCTTGCTCGTAGGACCAGAAACTGCATGTGATTCAACTCCATTTAGGACTGGGAAACAAACGCTAGCTTGCCTTACAAGAAACACACTCTGCTTTTGAGAAAAGAGCACTCTTCTACTCTACTGTGTTTCCTATGGGATCCAAACAGTGAGCTTGCTCAGAACAAAAGAAATGTGCTTCATACACACACGGACCAAATCTAGTTCAACTCTGCTTAGGAAACTGAGAAGAACAGTAGCTCCTCCTCAGTCCAATACACTGTACTTGCTGGAAAGAGAAGCAGGTGCTATTTGTCTTGTGTATGGCAATGAGAGCGCAATAGTGAGTCTTCTTACCAGAAAACAACTCTTGCTCGTAGTATCACAAACTGCATGTGATTCAACCTCATTTAGGACTGGGAAACAAACGCTAGTTCGCCTTACAAGAAACACACTCTGCTTTTGCGAAAAGAACACTCTTCTACTCTACTGTGTTTCTGATGGAGTCCAAACAGTGAGCTTGCTCAGAACAAAAGAAATGTGCTTCATACACACACGGGCCATATCTAGTTCAACTCTTCTTAGGAAACTGACAAGAACAGTAGCTCCACTTCGGTCCAATACACTGTACTTACTGGGAACAGACGCGAGTGCTATTTGCACTGTGTATGGCAATTGGAGCACAATAGTGACTCTTCTTACCAGAAAACAACACTTGCTCGTAGGACAAAAAAATGCATGTGACTCAACTCCATTTAGGACTGGGAAACAAACTCTAGCTCGCCTTACAAGAAACACACTCTGCTTTTGAGAAAAGAGCATTATTCTACTCTACTGTGTTTCCTATAGGGCCAGAACAGTGATCTTGCTCAGAACAAAAGACCTGTGCTTCCTACACACACGGGCCATATCTAGTTCAACTCTGCTTAGGAAACTGACAAAAACAGTAGCTCCTCTTCTGTCCAAAACACTGTACTTGCTGGGAACAGACCCGAGTGCTATTTGTAATGTGTATGGCAATGGGAGCGAAATAGTGACTTTCCTTTGCAGAAAACAACTCTTGCTCGTAGGACCAGAAACTGCATGTGATTCAACTCCATTTAGGACTAGGAAACTAACGCTAGCTCGCCTTACAAGAAACACACTCTGCTTTTGAGAAAAGAGGACTCTTCTACTCTACTGTGTTTCCTATGGGATCCAAACAGTGAGCTTGCTCAGAACAAAAGAACTGGGCTTCCTACACACACAGACCATATCCAGTTCAACTCTGCTTAGGAAACTGACAAGAACAGTAGCTCCTATTCAGTCCAATACACTGTACTTCCTGGGAACAGACGTGAGTGCTATTTGCACTGTGTATGGCATTTGGAGCACAATAGTGACTCTTCTTACCAGAAAACAACTGTTGCTCGTAGAACCAAAAACTGCATGTGACTCAACTCCATTTAAAACTGGGAAAAAACCACGAACTCACCTTACAAGAAACACACTCTGTTTAGAGAAAAGAGCACTCTTCTACTCTACTGTGTTTGCTATACGGCCAGAACTGTGAGCTTGCTCAGAACAAGAGAACTGTGGTTGCTACACACACGGGCCATATCTTGTTCAACTCTGCTTAGGAAACTGACAAGAACAGTAGCTCCTCTTCAGTCTGATACACTGTACTTGCTGGGAACAGACGGGAGTGCTATTTTCACTGTGTATGGCAATGGGAGCGCAATAGTGACTTTCCTTTCCAGAAAACAACTCTTGCTCGTAGGTCCAGAAATGCATGTGATTCAACTCCATTTAGGACTGGGAAACAAACGCTAGCTCGCCTTACAAGAAACACACTCTGCTTTTGAGAAAAGAGCACTATTCTACTCTACTGTGTTTCCTATGGGGTCCGAACAGTGAGCTTGCTCATAACAAAACAACTGTGCTTCCTACACACACGGACCATATCTAGTTCAACTCTGCTTAGGAACCTGACAAGAACAGTAGATCCTCTTCAGTCCAATACACTGTACTTGCTGGGAACAGACAACAGTGCTATTTGTCCTGTGTATGGCAAAGGCAGCGCAATAGTGACTATTCTTACCATAAACCAACTCTTGCTCGTAGGACCAGAAACTGCATGGGATTCAACTCCATTTAGGACTGGGAAACAAATGCTAGCTCGCCTTACATGAAACACACTCTGCTTTTGAGAAAAGAGCACTCTTCTACTCTACTGTGTTTCCTATGGTGTTCGAACAGTGAGCTTGCTCAGAACAAAAGAACTGTGCTTCCTACACACATGGGCCATATCTAGTTCAACTCTGCTTAGGATACTGACAAGAACAGTAGCTCCTATTCAGTCCAATACACTGTACTTGCTGGGAACAGACGCGAGTGCTATTTGCACTGTGTATGGCAATGGGAGCACAATAGTGATTCGTCTTACCAGAAAACAACTCTTGCTCATGGAAAAAAAACTGCATGTGACTCAAATCCATTTAGGACTGGGAAACAAACTCTAGCTCACCTTACAAGAAACACACTCTGATTTTGAGAAAAGAGCACTCTTCTACTCCACTGTGTTTCCTATAGGGCCAGAACAGTGAGCTTGCTCAGAACAAAAGACCTGTGCTTCCTACACGCACGGGCCATATCTAGTTCAACTCTTCTTAAGAAAATGAGAAGAACAGTAGCTCCTCCTCAGTCTAATACACTGTACTTGCTGGGAACAGACGCCAGTGCTATTTGTACTGTGTATGGCAATGGGAGCACAATTGTGACTTTCCTTACCAGAAAACAACTGTTGATCATAGGACCAGAAACTGCATGTGATTCAACTCCATTTAGAACTGGGAAACAAATGCTAGCTCACCTTACAAGAAACACACTCTGCTTTTGAGAAAAGAGCACTCTTCTACTCTACTGTGTTTCCTATGGGGTCCGAACAGTGAGCTTGCTCAGAACAAAAAAACTGTGCTTCCTACACACACGACCATATCTACTTCAACTCTGCTTATTATCCTGACAAGAACAGTAAATCCTCTTCAGTCCAATACACTGTACTTGCTGGGAACAGACGGGAGTGCTATTTGTCCTGTGTATGGCAATGGCAGCGCAATAGTGACTCTTCTTACAAGAAAACAACTCTTGCTCATAGGACCAGAAACTGCATGGGATTCAACTCCATTTAGGACTGGGAAACAAACGCTAGCTCACCTTACAAGAAACACACTCTGCTTTTGAGAAAAGAGCACTCTTCTACTCTACTGTGTTTCTTATGGGGTCCGAACAGTGAGCTTGCTCAGAACAAAAGAACTGTGCTTCCTACACACACGGAAAATATGTAGTTCAACTCTGCTTAGGAAACTGACAAGAACAGTACCTCCTATTCAGTCCAATACACTGTACTTGCGGGGAAAAGACACGAGTGCTATTTGCACTGTGTATGGCAAAGGGAGCGCAATAGTGACTTTCCTGACCAGAAAACAACTCTTGCTCGTGGGACCAGAAACTGCATGTGATTCAATTCCATTTAGTACTAGGAAACAAACGCTAGCTTGCCTTACAAGAAACACACTCTGCTATTGAGAAAAGAGCACTCTTCTACTCTACTGTGTTTCTTAAGGGGTCCAAACAGTGAGCATGCTCAGAACAAATGAACTGTGCTTCCTACACACACGGACCATATCTAGTTGAACTCTGCTTAGAAACTGACAAGAACAATAGCTACTCTTCAGTCCGATACACTGTACTTGCTGGGAACAGTCACCACTGCTTTTTGCACTGTGTATGGCAATGGGAGTGCAATAGTGACTTTCCTTACCAGAAAACAACTCTTGCTCGTAGGACCAGAAACTGCATGTGATTCAACTCCATTTAGGACTGCGAAACAAACGCTAGCTCGCCTTACAAGAAACACACTCTGCTTTTGAGAAAAGAGCACTCTTCTACTCTACTTTGTTTCCTATGGGGTCCGAAGAGTGAGCTTGCCTAGAACAAAAGAACTGTGCTTCCTACCCACATGGCCATATCTAGTTCAATTCTGCTTAGGAACCTGACAAGAACAGTACTTCCTCTTCATTCCAATACACTGTACTTGCTGGGAACAGACGCCAGTGCTGTTTGCACTGTGTATGGCAATTGGAGCGCAATAGTGACCCTTCTTACCAGAAAACAACTCTTGTTCCTTGTACCAAAAACTGTATGTGACTCAACTCCATTTAGGACTGGGAAACAAACGCGAGGTTGCCTTACAAGAAATACACTCTGCTTTAGAAAAAAGAGCACTCTTCTACTCTACTGTGTTTCCTATGGGTTACAAAGGGTGAGCTTGCTCAGAACAAAAAAAACTCTGCATCCTAGAAACACGGCCATATCTAGTTCAATTCTGCTTAGGAACCTGACAAGAACAGTAGATCCTCTTCAGTCCAATACACTATACTTACTGGGAACAGTCAACAGTGCTGTGTATCCTGTGTATGGCAATGGCAGCGCAAAAGTGACCCTTCTTACCAGAAAACAACTCTTGCTCTTAGGACCAGAAACTGCATGGGATTGAACTCCATTTAGGACTGGGAAACAAACGCTAGCATGCCTTACAAGAAACACACTCTGCTTTTGAGCAAAGAGCACTCTTCTACTCTACTGTGTTTCCTATAGGGCCAGAACAGTGAGCTTGCTCAGAACAAAAGAACTGTGCTTCCTACACACACGGGCCTATCTAGTTCAACTCTGCTTAGGAAACTGACAAGAACAGTAGCTCCTCTTCAGTCCAATACACTGTACTTTCTGGGAACAGACGCGAGCGCTATTTGTACTGTGTATGGCAATGGGAGCGCAATAGTTACTCTTCTTACCAGAAAACAACTCTTGCTTGTAGGACCAGAAACTGCCTTTGACTCAACTCTATTTTGGACTGGGAAACAAACGATAGCTCCCCTTACAAGGAAGACACTCTGCTTTTGAGAAAAGAGCACTCTTCTACTCTACTGTGTTTCCTATGGGGTCCGAACAGTGAGCTTGATCAGAGGAAAAGAACTGTGCTTCCTACACACACGGGCCATATCTAGTTCAACTCTGCTTAGGAAACTGAGAAGAACAGTTGCTCCCCTTCAGTCCAATACACTGTACTTGCTGGGAACAGACGCGAGTGCTATTTGCACTGTGTAGGGCAATGGGAGCGCAATAGAAACCCTTCTTACCAGAAAACAACTCTTGCTCGTGGGACTAAAAACTGCATGTGACTCAACTCCTTTTAGAAAAGGGAAACAAACGCTAGATCGCCTTACAAGAAACACACTCTGCTTTTTAGAAAATATCACTCTTTTGCTCTTCTGTGTTTCTTATAAGGCCAGAACAGTGAGCTTGCTCAGAACAGAAGAACTGTGCTTCCTACACACACGGGCCATATCTAGTTCAACTCTGCTTAGGAAACTGACAAGAACATTTGCTCCTCTTCAGTCCAATACACTGTACTTGCTGGGAAGAGACGCGAGTGCTATTTGCACTGTGTATGGCAATGGGAGCGCAATAGTGACTCTTCTTACCAGAAAACAACTCTTGCTCGTAGGACCAGAAACTGCATGTGACTCAACTCTATTTAGGACTGGGAAACAAACGCTAGCTCCCCTTAAAAGGAACACACTCTGCTTTTGAGAAAAGAGCACTCTTCTAGTCTACTGTGTTTCCTATAGGGCCAGAACATTGAGCTTGCTCAGAACAAAAGAACTGTGCTATCTACACACACGGGCCATATCTAGTTCATTTCTGATTAGAAACTGACAGGAACAGTAGATATTCTTCAGTCCAATTCACTGTACATGCTGGGAACAGACGCCAGTGCTATTTGCCCTGTGTATGACAATGGGAGCACAATAGTGACTCTTCTTACCAGAAAACAACTCTTGCTCGTAGGACCAGAAACTGCATGTGATTCAACTCCATTTAGGACTGGGAAACAAACGCTAGCTCGCCTTCCTAGAAACAAACTCTGCTTTTGAGAGAAGAGCACACTTATACTCTACAGTTTTTCCTATGGGGTCCAAACAGTGAGCTTTCTCAGAACAAAAGAACTGTGCTTCCTACACACACGGGCCATATCTAGTTCAACTCTGCTTAGGAAACTGACAAGAACAGTAGCTCCCCTTCAGTCCAATACACTGTAATTGCTGGGAACAGACGCGAGTGCTATTTGCACTGTGTAGGGCAATGGGAGCGCAATAGAGACCCTTCTTACCAGAAAACAACTCTTGCTCGTAGGACTAAAAACTGCATGTGACTCAACTCCATTTAGAAATAGGAAACAAACGCTAGATCGCCTTATAAGAAACACACTCTGCTTTTTAGAAAAGATCACTCTTCTGCTCTACTGTGTTTCTTATAAGGCCAGAACAGTGAGCTTGCTCAGAACAAAAGAACTGTGCTTCCTACAAACACGGACCATATCTAGTTCAATTCTGCTTAGCAAACTGACAAGAACAGTAGATCCTGTTCAGTCTAATACACTGCACATGCTGGGAACAGAAGCCAGTGCTATTTGCCCTGTGTATGACAATGGGAGCGCAATAGTGACTCTTCTTACCTGAAAACAACTCTTACTCGTAGGACCAGATACTGCATGTGATTCTACTCCACTTAGGACTGGGAAACAAATGCTAGCTCGCCATACAAGAAACACACTCTGCTTCTGAGAAAAGGGCACTCATCTACTCTATTGTGTTTCCTAAGGGGTCCGAACAGTGAGCTTGCTCAGAACAAATTAACTGTGCTTCCTACACACACGGCCATATCTAGATCAATTCTGCTTAGGACCCTGACACGAACAGTAGCTCCTCAACAGTCCAATAAACTGTACTTGATGGGAACAGACGCCAGTGCTATTTGCACTGTATATGGCAATGGGAGCGCAATAGTGACTTTCCTTACTAGAAAACAAACGTTGCTCGTAGGACCAGAAACTGCATGTGACTCAACTCCATTTAGAACTGGGAAACAAACGCTAGATCGCCTAACAAGAAACACACTCTGCTTTTGAGAAAAGAGCACTCTTCTACTCAACTGTGTTTCCTATGGGGTCCGAACAGTGAGCTTGCTCAGAACAAATGAACTGTGCTTCCTACACACATGGCCATATCCAGATCAATTCTGCTTAGGACCCTGACATGAACAGTAGATCCTCTTCAGTCCAATACACTGTACTTGCTGGGAACAGACGCCAGTACTATTTGCCCTGTGTATGACAATGGGAGCGCAATAGTGACTCTTCTTACAGGAAACAACTCTTGCTTGTAGGACCAGAAACTGCATGGGATTCAACTCCATTTAGGACTGGGAAACAAACGCTAGCTCGCCTTACAAGGAACACACTCTGCTTTTGAGAAAAGAGCACTCTTCTACTATACAGTGTTTCCTATGTGGTCCAAACAGTGAACTTGCTCAGAACAAAAACTGTGCTTCCTATACACGGACCATATCTAGTTCAACTCTGCTTAGGAAACTGACAAGAACAGTAGCTTTTTTTCAGTCCAATACACTGTACTTGATGGGAACAGATGCCAGTGCTATTTGCACTGCGTATGGCAATGGGAGCTCAATAGTGACTTTCCTTACCAGAAAACAACTCTTGCTCGTAGGACCGAAAACTGCATGTGATTCAACTCAATGAAGAACTGGGACATAAACGCTAGCTCGCCTTACAAGAAAGAGACTCTGTATTGAGAAAAGAACACTCTTCTACTCTACTGTGTTTCCTATATGGCCAGAACAGTAAGCTTGCTCCGAACAAAAGAACTGTGCTTCCTACACACACGGCCATATCTAGATCAATTCTCCTTAGTAAACTGACAAGAACAGTAGCTCCTCTTTAGTCCAATACACTGCACATGATGGGAACCGACACCAGTGCTATTTGCCCTGTGTGTGACAATGGGAGCGCAATAGTGACTCTTCTTCCCAGAAAACAACTCTTGCTCGTAGGACCAGAAACTGGAAGTGACTCAACTCCATTTAGGACTGGGAAACAAACGCTAGCTTGCTTTACAAGAAACACACTCTGCTTTTGAGAAAAGAGCACTCTTCTACTCTGCCTTGTCTCCTATGGGGTCCGAACAGTGAGCTTGCTCAGAAGAAAAGAACTGTGCTACCTACACACACAGGCCATATGTAGTTCAACTCTGGTAGGAAACTGTCAAGAACAGTAGCGCCTCTTCAGTCCAATACACTGTACTTGCTGGAAACATACGCGACTGCTATTTGCACTGTGTATGGCAATTGGAGCGCAATAGTGACTCTTCTTACCAGAAAACAACTCATGGTCATAGGACCAAAAACTGCATGTGACTCACCTCCATTTAGGACTGGGAAACAAATGCTAGCTCGCCTTACAAGAAACACACTCTGCTTTTGAGAAAAGAGCACTCTTCTACTCTACTGTGTTTCCTATAGGGCCAGAACAGAGATCTTTCTCAGAAAAAAGAACTGTGCTTCCTATACCCATGGCCATATCTAGTTCAATTCTGTTTAGGAAACTGACAAGAACAGTAGATCCGTTTCAGTCCAATACAATGTACATGCTGGGAACAGTCGCCATTGCTTTTTGCACTGTGTATGACAATGGGAGCGCAATAGTGACTTTCCTTACCAGAAAACAACTCTTGCTCGTAGGACCAGAAACTGCATGTGATTCAAATACATTTAGTTCTGGGAATCAAACACTAGCTCGCCTTACAAGAAAAACACTCTGCTTTTGAGAAAAGGGCACTCTTCTACTCTACTGTATTTCCTATAGTGTCCGAACAGTGAGCTTGATCAGAACAAAAGAACTGTGCTTCCTACACACAGGGGCCATATCTAGTTCAACTCTGCTTAGGAAACTGACAAGAACAGTAGCTCCTCTTCAGTTCAATACACTGTGCTTGCTGGGAACAGACGCGAGTGCTATTTGCACTGTGTATGGCAAAGGGAGCACAATAGTTTCTTTCCTTACCAGAAAACAACTCTTGCTCGTAGGACCAGAAACTGCATGGGACTCAACTCCATTTAGGATTGGGAAACAAATGCTAGCTGGCCTTACAAGAAACACACTCTGCTTTTGAGAAATGAGCACTCTTCTTCTCTACTGTGTTTCCTATGGGCTCCGAACAGTGAGCTTGCTCAGAACAAAAGAACTGTCCTTCCTACACACACGGGCCATATCTAGTTCAACTCTGCTTAGGAAACTGAGAAGAACAGTAGCTCCCCTTCAGTCCAATACACTGTACTTGCTGGGAACAGACGCGAGTGCTATTTGCACTGTGTAGGGCAATGGGAGCACAATAGAGACCCTTCTTACCAGAAAACAACTCTTGCTCGTAGGACTAAAAACTGCATGTGACTCAACTCCATTTAGAAATAGGAAACAAACGCTAGATCGCCTTACAAGAAACACACTCTGCTTTTTAGAAAAGATCACTCTTCTGCTCTACTGTATTTCCTATGTGGTCCGAACAATGAGCTTGCTCAGAACAAAAGAACTGTGCTTCCTACACACACGGGCCATATCTAGTTCAACTCTGCATAGGAAACTGACAAGAACAGTAGATCCTCTTCAGTTCAATACACTGTACTTGCTGGGAACAGACGCGAGTGCTATTTGCACTGTGTATGGCAATGGGAGGACAATAGTTTCTTTCCTTACCAGAAAACAACTCTTGCTCGTAGGACCAGAAACTGCATGGGACTCAACTCCATTTAGGACTGGGAAACAAACGCTATCTCGCCTTACAAGAAACACACTCTGCATTTGAGAAAAGAGCACTCTTCTACTCTACTATATTTCCTAAGTGTTCTGAACAGTGAGCTAGCTCAGAACAAAAGAACTGTGCTTCCTACACACACGGGCCATATCTAGTTCAACTCTGCTTAGGAAACTGACAAGAACAGTAGCTCCTCTTCAGTCAAATACACTGTACTTGCTGGGAATAGACGCGAGTGCTATTTGCACTGTGTATGGCAATTGGAGCACAATAGTGACTCTTCGTACCAGAAAACACTTTGCTCGTAGGACCAGAAACTGCATGTGATTCACCTCCATTTAGTACTGGGAAACAAACGCTAGCTCTCCTTACAAGAAACACACTCTGCTTTTGAGAAAAGAGCGCTCTTCTAGTCTACTGTTTTTCGTATATGGCCAGAACAGTGAGCTTGCTCAGAACAAAAGAACTGTGCTTCCTACACAGACGGGCCATATCTAGTTCAACTCTGCTTAGGAAACTGACAAGAACGGTAGCTCCTCTTCAGTCCAATACACTGTACTTGCTGAGAACAGACGCGAGTGCTAAATGCACTGTGTATGGCAATGGCAGCTCAGTAGTGACTTTCCTTACCAGAAAACAACTCTTGCTTGTAGGACTGAAAACTGCATGTGATTAAACTCCACTTAGGACTGGGAAACAAACGCTAGCTCGCCTTACAAGAAGCACCCTCTGCTTTTGAGAAAAGAGCACTCTTCTACTCTACTGTGTTTCCTATGGGGTCGGAGCAGTGAGCTTGCTCAGAACAAAAGAACTGTGCTTCCTACACACACGGCCATATCTAGATCAATTCTCCTTAGTAAACTGACAAGAACAGTAGCTCCTCTTTAGTCCAATACACTGCACATGATGGGAACCGACACCAGTGCTATTTGCCCTGTGTGTGACAATGGGAGCGCAATAGTGACTCTTCTTCCCAGAAAACAACTCTTGCTCGTAGGACCAGAAACTGGAAGTGACTCAACTCCATTTAGGACTGGGAAACAAACGCTAGCTTGCTTTACAAGAAACACACTCTGCTTTTGAGAAAAGAGCACTCTTCTACTCTGCCTTGTCTCCTATGGGGTCCGAACAGTGAGCTTGCTCAGAAGAAAAGAACTGTGCTACCTACACACACAGGCCATATGTAGTTCAACTCTGGTAGGAAACTGTCAAGAACAGTAGCGCCTCTTCAGTCCAATACACTGTACTTGCTGGAAACATACGCGACTGCTATTTGCACTGTGTATGGCAATTGGAGCGCAATAGTGACTCTTCTTACCAGAAAACAACTCATGGTCATAGGACCAAAAACTGCATGTGACTCACCTCCATTTAGGACTGGGAAACAAATGCTAGCTCGCCTTACAAGAAACACACTCTGCTTTTGAGAAAAGAGCACTCTTCTACTCTACTGTGTTTCCTATAGGGCCAGAACAGAGATCTTTCTCAGAAAAAAGAACTGTGCTTCCTATACCCATGGCCATATCTAGTTCAATTCTGTTTAGGAAACTGACAAGAACAGTAGATCCGTTTCAGTCCAATACAATGTACATGCTGGGAACAGTCGCCATTGCTTTTTGCACTGTGTATGACAATGGGAGCGCAATAGTGACTTTCCTTACCAGAAAACAACTCTTGCTCGTAGGACCAGAAACTGCATGTGATTCAAATACATTTAGTTCTGGGAATCAAACACTAGCTCGCCTTACAAGAAAAACACTCTGCTTTTGAGAAAAGGGCACTCTTCTACTCTACTGTATTTCCTATAGTGTCCGAACAGTGAGCTTGATCAGAACAAAAGAACTGTGCTTCCTACACACAGGGGCCATATCTAGTTCAACTCTGCTTAGGAAACTGACAAGAACAGTAGCTCCTCTTCAGTTCAATACACTGTGCTTGCTGGGAACAGACGCGAGTGCTATTTGCACTGTGTATGGCAAAGGGAGCACAATAGTTTCTTTCCTTACCAGAAAACAACTCTTGCTCGTAGGACCAGAAACTGCATGGGACTCAACTCCATTTAGGATTGGGAAACAAATGCTAGCTGGCCTTACAAGAAACACACTCTGCTTTTGAGAAATGAGCACTCTTCTTCTCTACTGTGTTTCCTATGGGCTCCGAACAGTGAGCTTGCTCAGAACAAAAGAACTGTCCTTCCTACACACACGGGCCATATCTAGTTCAACTCTGCTTAGGAAACTGAGAAGAACAGTAGCTCCCCTTCAGTCCAATACACTGTACTTGCTGGGAACAGACGCGAGTGCTATTTGCACTGTGTAGGGCAATGGGAGCACAATAGAGACCCTTCTTACCAGAAAACAACTCTTGCTCGTAGGACTAAAAACTGCATGTGACTCAACTCCATTTAGAAATAGGAAACAAACGCTAGATCGCCTTACAAGAAACACACTCTGCTTTTTAGAAAAGATCACTCTTCTGCTCTACTGTATTTCCTATGTGGTCCGAACAATGAGCTTGCTCAGAACAAAAGAACTGTGCTTCCTACACACACGGGCCATATCTAGTTCAACTCTGCATAGGAAACTGACAAGAACAGTAGATCCTCTTCAGTTCAATACACTGTACTTGCTGGGAACAGACGCGAGTGCTATTTGCACTGTGTATGGCAATGGGAGGACAATAGTTTCTTTCCTTACCAGAAAACAACTCTTGCTCGTAGGACCAGAAACTGCATGGGACTCAACTCCATTTAGGACTGGGAAACAAACGCTATCTCGCCTTACAAGAAACACACTCTGCATTTGAGAAAAGAGCACTCTTCTACTCTACTATATTTCCTAAGTGTTCTGAACAGTGAGCTAGCTCAGAACAAAAGAACTGTGCTTCCTACACACACGGGCCATATCTAGTTCAACTCTGCTTAGGAAACTGACAAGAACAGTAGCTCCTCTTCAGTCAAATACACTGTACTTGCTGGGAATAGACGCGAGTGCTATTTGCACTGTGTATGGCAATTGGAGCACAATAGTGACTCTTCGTACCAGAAAACACTTTGCTCGTAGGACCAGAAACTGCATGTGATTCACCTCCATTTAGTACTGGGAAACAAACGCTAGCTCTCCTTACAAGAAACACACTCTGCTTTTGAGAAAAGAGCGCTCTTCTAGTCTACTGTTTTTCGTATATGGCCAGAACAGTGAGCTTGCTCAGAACAAAAGAACTGTGCTTCCTACACAGACGGGCCATATCTAGTTCAACTCTGCTTAGGAAACTGACAAGAACGGTAGCTCCTCTTCAGTCCAATACACTGTACTTGCTGAGAACAGACGCGAGTGCTAAATGCACTGTGTATGGCAATGGCAGCTCAGTAGTGACTTTCCTTACCAGAAAACAACTCTTGCTTGTAGGACTGAAAACTGCATGTGATTAAACTCCACTTAGGACTGGGAAACAAACGCTAGCTCGCCTTACAAGAAGCACCCTCTGCTTTTGAGAAAAGAGCACTCTTCTACTCTACTGTGTTTCCTATGGGGTCGGAGCAGTGAGCTTGCTCAGAACAAAAGAACTGTGCTTCCTACACACACGGGCCATATCTAGTTCAACTCTGCTTAGGAAACTGACAAGAACAGTAGCTCCTCTTCAGTCCAATACACTGTACTTGCTGGGAACAGACGCGAGCGCTATTTGCACTGTCTATGGCAATGGGAGCTCAAAAGTGACTCTACTTAACAAAACAAAAACTCTTGCTCATAGGACCAGAAACTGCATGGGATTCAACTCCATTTCTGAATGGGAAATAAACACTAGCTCGCATTTCAACAAACACACTCTGCTTTTGAGATAAGAGCACTCTTCTACTCTACTGTTTTTCCTATGGGGTCCGAACAGTGAGCTTGCTCAGAACAAAAACTGTGCTTCCTACACACAGGGGCCATATCTAGTTCAACTCTGCTTAGGAAACTGACAAGAACAGTAGCTCCTCTTCAGTCCAATACTCTGTACTTGCTGGGAACAGACGCGAGTGCTATTTGTACTGTGTATGGTATGGGAGCGCAATAGTGACTCTTCTTACCAGAAAACAACTCTTGCTCGTAGGATCAAACACTGCATGTGACTCAACTCCATTTTGAACTGGGAAACAAATGCGAGCTCGCCTTACAATAAACACACTATGCTTTTGAGAAAACAGCACACTTCTACTCTACTGTTTTTCTAGTTAGGGCCTGAACAGTGAGCTTGCTCAGAACAAAAGAACTGGGAATCCTACACACACGGGCCATATCTAGTTCAATTCTGCTTAGGAAACTGACAAGAACAGTAGATACATTTCAGTTCAATACACTGTACATGCTGGGAACAGACGCCAGTGCTATTTGCCCTGTGTATGACAATGGGAGCACAATAGTGACACTTCTTACCAGAAAACAACTCTTGATCATAGGACCAGAAACTCCATGGGATTCAACTCCATTTAGGAGTGGGCAACAAACGCTAGCTCGCCTTACAAGAAACACACTCTGCTTTTGAGAAAAGGGCACTCTTTTACTCTACTGCATTTCCTATGGGGTCCAAACAGTGAGCTTGCTCAGAACAAAAGAACTGTGCTTCTTACACACATGGGCCATATCTGGTTCAACTCCGCTTAGGATACTGACAAGAACAGTAGCTCCTCTTCAGTCCGATACACTGTACTTGCTGGGAACAGACGCCAGTGCTATTTGCACTGTGTATGGGAATGGGAGCGTAATAGTGACTTTCCTTACCAGAAAACAACTCTTGCTCGTAGGACAAGAAACTGCATGTGATTCAACTCCATTTAGGACTGGGAAACAAACGCTAGCTCGCCTTACAAGAAACACACTCTGCTTTTGAGAAAAGAGCACTCTTCTACTCTACTGTGTTTCCTATGGGGCCAGAACAGTGAGCTTGCTCAGAACAAAAGAACTGTGCTTCCTACACACACGGGCCATATCTAGTTCAACTCTGCTTAGGAAACTGACAAGAACAGTAGCTCCTCTTCAGTCCAATACACTGTACATGCTGGGCACCGACGCCAGTGCTATTTGCCCTGTGTATGACAATGGGAGCACAATAGTGACTCTTCTTACCAGAAAACAACTCTTGCTCGTAGGACCAGAAACTGCATGTGACTCAACTCCATTTAGGACTGGTGAACAAACGGTAGCTCGCCTTACAAGAAACACACTCTGCTTTTGAGAAAAGATCACTCTTCTACTCTACTGTGTTTCCTATGGGGTCCGAACAGTGACCTTGCTCAGAACAAAGGAACTGTGCTTCCTACACACACGGCCATATCTAGTTCAACTCTGCCTAGGAAACTGACAAGAACAGCAGCTCCTCTTCAGTCCAATACACTGTACTTGATGGGAACAGACACGAGTGCTATTTGCAGTGTGTATGGCAATTGGAGCGCAATAGTGACTCTTCTTAACAGAAAAACACTCTTGCTCGTAGGACTAAAAACTGCATGTGACTCAACTCCATTTAGGACTGGGAAACAAACGCTAGCTCGCCTTACAAGAAACACACTCTGCTTTTGAGAAAAGAGCACTCTTCTACTCTACTGTGTTTCCTATAGGGCCAGAACAGAGAGCTTTCTCAGAAAAATGAACTCTGCTTCCTATACCCATGGCCATATCTAGTTCAATTCTGTTTAGGAAACTGACAAGAACAGTAGATCCTTTTCAGTCCAATACAATGTACATGCTGGGAACAGTCGCCATTGCTTTTTGCCCTGTGTATGACAATGGGAGCGCAATAGTGACTTTCCTTACCAGAAAACAACTCTTGCTCGTAGGACCAGAAACTGCATGTGATTCAAATACATTTAGGACTGGGAATCAAACACTAGCTCTACTTACAAGAAAAACACTCTGCTTTTGAGAAAAGGGCACTCTTCTACTCTACTGTATTTCCTATGGGGTCCGAACAGTGAGCTTACTCAGAACAAAAGAACTGTGCTTCCTACACACACGGGCCATATCTAGTTCAACTCTGCTTAGGAAACTGACAAGTACAGTAGCTCCTCTTCAGTTAAATACACTGTACTTGCTGGGAACAGACGCGAGTGCAATTTGCACTGTGTATGGCAATGGGAGCACAATAGTTTCTTTCCTTACCAGAAAACAACTCTTACTCATAGGACCAGAAACTGCATGGGACTCAACTCCATTTAGGACTGGGAAACAAACGCTAGCTGGCCTTACAAGAAACACACTCTGCTTTTGAGAAATGAGCACTCTTCTTCTCTACTGTGTTTCCTATGGGCTCCGAACAGTGAGCTTGCTCAGAACAAAAGAACTGTGCTTCCTACACACAGGGGCCATATATAGTTCAACTCTGCTTAGGAAACTGAGAAGAACAGTAGCTCCCCTTCAGTCCAATACACTGTACTTGCTGGGAACAGACGCGAGTGCTATTTGCACTGTGTAGTGCAATGGGAGCACAATAGAGACCCTTCTTACCAGAAAACAACTCTTGCTCGTAGGATTAAAACTGCATGTGACCCAACTCCATTTAGAAAAGGGAAACAAACGCTAGATCGCCTTACAAGAAACACGCTCTGCTTTTTAGAAAAGATCACTCTTCTGCTCTACTGTGTTTCTTATAAGGCCAGAAGAGTGAGCTTGCTCAGAACAAAAGAACTGTGCTTCCTACACACACAAGCCATATCTAGTTCAATTCTGCTTAGCAAACTGACAAGAACAGTAGATCCTGTTCAGTCTAATACACTGCACATGCTGGGAACAGAAGCCAGTGCTATTTGCACTGTATATGGCAATGGGAGCGCAATAGTGACTTTCCTTACTAGAAAACAACCGTTGCTCGTAGGACCAGAAACTGCATGTGACTCAACTCCATTTAGGACTGGGAAACAAACGCTAGCTCGCCTTACAAGAAGCACACTCTGCTTTTGAGAAAAGACCACTCTTCTTCTCTACTGTGTTTCCTGTGGGGTCCGAACAGTAAGCTTGCTCAGAACAAAAGAACTGTGCTTCCAACACACACGGGCCATATCTAGTTCAATTCTGCTTAGGAAACTGACAAGAAGAGTAGCACCTGTTCTGTCCAATACACTGTACATTCTGGGAACAGACGCCAGTGCTATTTGCCCTGTGTATGACAATGGGAGCGCAATAGTGACTCTTCTTACCAGAAAAAAACTCTTGCTCGTAGGACCAGAAACTGCATGGGATTCACCTCCATTTCTGTCTGGAAAACAAACACTAGCTCGCCTAACAAGAAACACACTCTGCTTTTGAGAAAAGAGCACTCTTCTACTCAACTGTGTTTCCTATGGGGTTCGAACAGTGAGCTTGCTCAGAACAAAAGAACTGTGCTTCCTACACACACGGCCATATCTAGATCAATTCTGCTTAGGACCCTGACACGAACAGTCGATCCTCTTCAGTCCAATACACTGTACTTGCTGGGAACAGACACCAGTACTATTTGCCCTGTGTATGGCAATAGGAGCTCAATAGTGACTTTCCTTACCAGAAAACAACTCTTGCTAGTAGGACCGAAAACTGCATGTGATTCAACTCAATTAAGAACTGGGACATAAAGGCTAGCTCGCCTTACAAGAAAGAGACTCTGCTTTTGAGAAAAGAGCATTCTTCTACTCTACTGTGTTTCCTATATGGCCAGAACAGTGAGCTTGCTCAGAACAAAAGAACTGTGCTTCCTACACACACGGCCATATCTAGATCAATTCTCCTTAGTAAACTGACAAGAACAGTAGCTCCTCTTTAGTCCAATACACTGTACATGCTGGGAACCGACACCAGTGCTATTTGCCCTGTGTGTGACAATGGGAGCGCAATAGTGACTCTTCTTACCAGAAAACAACTCTTGCTCGTAGCACCAGAAACTGGAAGTGACTCAACTCCATTTAGGACTGGGAAACAAACGCTTGCTTGCTTTACAAGAAACACACTCTGCTTTTGAGAAAAGAGCACTCTTCTACTCTACTGTGTCTCCTATGGGGTCCAAACAGTGAGCTTGCTCAGAACAAAAGAACTGTGCTACCTACACACTCAGGCCATATGTAGTTCAACTCTGCTTAGGAAACTGTCAAGAACAGTAGCTCCTCTTCAATCCAATACACTGTACTTGCTGGAAACATACGCGAGTGCTATTTGCACTGTGTATGGCAATTGGAGCGCAATAGTGACTCTTCTTACCAGAAAAAAACTCATGGTCGTTGGACCAAAAACTGCATGTGACTCACCTCCATTTAGGACTGGGAAAAAAACGCTGGCTCTCCTTACAAGAAACACACTCTGCTTTTGAGAAAAGAGCACTCTTCTACTCTACTGTGTTTCCTATATGGCCAGAACAGTGAGCATGCTCAGAACAAAAGAACTGTGCTTCCTTCACACAAGGCCATAGCTAGTTCAATTCTGCTTAGGAAACTGACAAGAACAGTAGCTCCTCTTCAGTCCAATACACTGTACTTGCTGAGAACCTACGTGAGTGCTATTTGCACTGTGTATGGCAATGGGAGCGCAATAGTGACTTTCCTTACCAGAAAACAACTCTTGCTCGTAGGACCAAAAACTGCATGTGATTCAACTCCATTTAGGACTGGGAAACAAATGCTAGCTCGCCTTACAAGAAACACACTCTGCTTTTGAGAAAAGAACACTCTTCTACTGTGTTTCCTATAGGGCCAGAACAGAGAGCTTTCTCAGAAAAAAGAAGTGTGCTTCCTATACCCATGGCCATATCTAGTTCAATTCTGTTTAGGAAACTGACAAGAACAGTAGATCCTTTTCAGTCCAATACAATGTACACGCTGGGAACAGTCGCCAATGATTTTTGCACTGTGTATGGCAATGGGAGCGCAATAGTGACTTTCCTTACCAGAAAACAACTCTTGCTCGTAGGACCAAAAACTGCATGTGATTCAACTCCATTTAGGACTGGGAAACAAATGCTAGCTCGCCTTACAAGAAACACACTTTGCTTTTGAGAAAAGAGCACTCTTCTACTCTACTGTGTTTCCTATCGGGCCAGAACAGAGAGCTTTCTCATAAAAAAGAACTGTGCTTCCTATACCCATGGCCATATGTAGTTCAATTCTGTTTAGGAAACTGACAAGAACAGTAGATCTTTTTCAGTCCAATACAATGTACATGCTGGGAACAGTAGACATTGCTTTTTGCACTGTGTATGACAATGGGACCGCAATAGTGACTTTCCTTACCAGAAAACAACTCTTGCTCGTAGGACCAGAAACTGCATGTGATTCAAATACATTTAGGACTGGGAATCAAACACTAGCTCGCCTTACAAGAAAAACACTCTGCTTTTGAGAAAAGGGCACTCTTCTACTCTACTGTATTTCCTATGGGGTCCGAACAGTGAGCTTGCTCAGAACAAAAGAACTGTGCTTCCTACACACGGGCCATATCTAGTTCAAATCTGCGTAGGAAACTGACAAGAACATTAGATCCTCTTCAGTTAAATACACTGTACTTGCTGGGAACAGACGCCAGTGCTATTTGCACTGTGTATGGCAATGGGAGCACAATAGTTTCTTTCCTTACCAGAAAACAACTCTTGCTCGTAGGACCAGAAACTGCATGGGAATCAACTCCATTTAGGACTGGGAAACAAACGCTATCTCGCCTTACAAGAAACACACTCTGCATTTGAGAAAAGAGCACTCTTCTACTCTACTATGTTTCCTAAGTGTTCCGAACAGTGAGCATGCTCAGAACAAAAGAACTGTGCTTCCTACACACACGGGCCATATCTAGTTCAACTCTGCTTAGGAAAGTGACAAGAACAGTAGCTCCTCTTCAGTCCAATACACTGTACTTGCTGGGAACAGACGCGAGTGCTATTTGCACTGTCTATGGCAATGGGAGTTCAAAAGTGACTCTACTTAACAAAACAAAAACTCTTGCTCATAGGACCAGAAACTGCATGGGATTCAACTCCATTTCTGAATGGGAAATAACCACTAGCTCACATTTCACCAAACACACTCTGCTTTTGAGAAAAGAGCACTCTTCCACTCTACTCTTTTTCCTATGGGGTCCGAACAGTGAGCTTGCTCAGAACAAAAGAACTGTGCTTCCTAAAGACACTGTCCATATCTAGTTCAACTCTGCTTAGGAAACTGACAAGAACAGTAGCTCCTCTTCAGTCCAATACACTGTACTTGCTGGGAACAGACGCGAGTGCTATTTGCACTGTGTAGGGCAATGGGAGCACAATAGAGACCCTTCTTACCAGAAAACAACTCTTGCTCATAGGATTAAAACTGCATGTGACCCAACTCCATTTAGAAAAGGGAAACAAACGCTAGATCGCCTTACAAGAAACACACTCTGCTTTTGAGAAAAGAGCACTCTTCTACTCCTCTGTGTTTCCTATATGGCCAGAACAGTGAGCTTGCTCAGAACAAAAGAACTGTGCTTCCTACACACACGGCCATATCTAGATCAATTCTGCTTAGGAAACTGACAAGAACAATAGATCTTCTTCAGTCAAATACACTGTACATGCTGGGAACCGACACCAGTGCTATTTGCCCTGTGTATGACAATGGGAGCGCAATAGTGACTCTTCTTACCAGAAAACAACTCTTGCTCGTAGGACAAGAAACTGCATGTGATTCAACTCCATTTAGGACTGGGAAACAAACGCTAGCTCGCCTTACAAGAAACACACTCTGCTTTTGAGAAAAGAGCACTCTTCTACTCTTCTGTGTTTCCTATGGGTTCCGAACAGTGAGCTTGCTCAGAACAAAAGAACTGTGCTTCCTACACACGTGGCCATATCTAGTTCAATTCTGCTTAGGAACCTGACAAGAACAGTAGATTCTCTTCAGTCCAATACACTTTACATGCTGGGAATAGACGACAGTGCTATTTGCCCTGTGCTGACAATGGGAGCCCAATAGTGACTCTTCTTACCAGAAAACAACTCTTGCTCATAGGAACAGATCTGCAAGTGATTCAACACCACTTAGGACTGGGAAACAATGGCTAGCTCGCCTTACAAGAAACACACTCTGCTTTTGATAAAAGACACTCTTCTACTCTACTGTGTTTCTTATAGGGCTAGAACAGTGAGCCTGCTCAGAATAAAAGAACTGTACTTCCTACACACGGTCCATATCTAGTTCAATTCTGATTAGGGAACTGACAAGAACAGTACATCCTCTTCAGTCCAATACACAGTACAAGCTGGGAACAGACGCCAGTGCTATTTGCACTGTGTATGACAATGGGAGCGCAATAGTGACTCTTCTTACCAGTAAACAACTCTTGCTTGTAGGACCAGAATCTGCATGGCATTCAACTCCATTTAAGACTGGGAAACAAACGCTAGCTCTCCTTACAAGAAACACACTCTGCTTTTGAGAAAAGAGCACTCTTCTACTCTACTGTTTTTCCTATGGGACAAGAACAGTGATCTTGCTCAGAACAAAAGAACTGTGCTTCCTACACACACTGGCCATATCTAGTTCAACTCTGCTTAGAAAACTGACAAGAACAGTAGCTCCTTTTCAGTCCAATACACTGTACTTGCTGGGAACAGACGCGAGTGCTATTTGCACTGTGTATGGCAATGGGAGCGCAATAGTGACTCTTCTTACCAGAAAACAAATCTTGCTTGTAGGACCAGAAATTGCTTGGGATTCAACTCCATTTCTGACGGGGAAACAAACACTAGCTCGCCTTATGAGAAACAAACTCTGCTTTTGAGAAAAGAGCACTCTTCTACTCTACTGGGTTTCCTATAGTGCCAGAACAGTGAGCTTGCTCAGAACAAAAGAACTGTGCTACCTACACACACGGGCCATATCTAGTTCAACTCTGCTTACGAAACTGACAAGAACATTAGTTCCTCTTCAGTCCAATACACTATACATGCTGGGAACAGACGCCAGTGCTATTTGTACTGTGTATGACAATGGGAGAGCAATAGTGACTCTTCTTCACAGAAAACAACTCTTGCTCGTAGTACAAGAAACTGCTTGTGAATCAACTCCATTTAGGACTGGGAAACAAAGGCTAGCTCAACTTACAATAAACACACTCTGGTTTTGAGAGAAGGGCACTCTTCTACTCTACTGTGTTTCCTATGGGGTCCGAACAGTGAGCTTGCTCAGAACAAAAGAACTGTGCTTCCTACACACACGGGCCATATCTAGTTCAACCCTGATTAGGAAACTGACAAGAACAGTACTTCCTCTTCACAACAATACACTGTACTTGCTGGGAACAGACGCGAGTGCTATTTGCACTGTCTACAGCAATGGGAGCGCAATAGTGACTCTTATTACCAGAAAACAACTCTTGCTCGTAGGAACAGAAACCGCATGGGTATCAACTCCACTTCTGACTGGGAAACAAATCATAGCTCGCCGTACAAGAAACACACTCTGCTTTTGCGAAAAGAGCACTGTTCTACTCTACTGTGTTTCCTATAGGGCAAAACAGTGAGCTTGCTCAAAACAAAAGAAGTGTGTTTCCTACACACACGGGCCATATCTAGTTCAACTCTGCTTAGCAAACTGACAAGGACAGTAGCTCCACTTCAGTCCAATACACTGTAAATGCTGGGAACGGTCGCAAGTGCTATTTGCACTGTGTATGACAATGGGAGCGCAATAGTGACTTTCCTTACCAGAAAACAACTCTTGCTCGTAGGACGAGAAACTGAATGTGATTCAAATACATTTAGGACTGGGAATCAAACACTAGCTCGCCTTACAAGAAAAACAATCTGCTTTTGAGAAAAGGGCACTCTTCTACTCTACTGTATTTCCTATGGGGTCCGAACAGTGAGCTTGCTCAGAACAAAAGAACTGTGCTTTCTACACACACGGGCCATATCTAGTTCAACTCTGCTTAGGAAACTGACAAGAACAGTAGCTCCTCTTCAGTTCAGTATACTGTACTTGCTGGGAACAGACGCGAGTGCTATTTGCACTGTGTATGGCAATGTGAGCACAATAGTTTCTTTCCTTACCAGAAAACAAGTCTTGCTCATAGGACCAGAAACTGAATGGGACTCAACTCCATTTAGGACTGGGAAACAAACGCTATCTCGCCTTACAAGAAACACACTCTGCTTTTGAGAAAAGAGCACTCTTCTACTCTACTATGTTTCCTATGTGTTCCGAACAGTGAGCTAGCTCAGAACAAAAGAACTGTGCTTCCTACACACACGGGCCATATCTAGTTCAACTCTGCTTAGGAAACTGACAAGAACAGTAGCTCCTCTTCAGTCAAATACACTGTACTTGCTGGGAACAGACGCGATTGCTATTTGCACTGTGTATGACAATTGGAGCACAATAGTGACTCTTTGTACCAGAAAACAACTCTTGCTCGTAGGACCAGAAACTGCATGTGATTCACCTCCATTTAGTACTGGGAAACAAACGCTAGCTCTCCTTACAAGAAACACACTCTGATTTTGAGAAAAGAGCGCTCTTCTAGTCTACTGTTTTTCCTATATGGCCAGAACAGTGAGCTTGCTCAGAACAAAAGAACTGTGCTTCCTACTCACACGGCCATATCTAGTTCAATTCTGCTTAGGAAACTAACAAGAACAGTAGCTCCTCTTCAGTCCAATACACTGAACTTGCTAGGAACAGACGCGAGTGCTATGTGCACTGTGTATGGCAATGGGAGCAAAATAGTGACTCTTCTTACCAGAAAAAAACTCTTGCTCGTAAGACCAGAAATTGCATGGGATTCAACTCCATTCTGTCTGGGAAACAAACACTAGCTCGCCTAACAAGAAAGACACTCTGCTTTTGAGAAAAGAGCACTCTTCTACTCAACTGTGATTCCTATGGGGTCCGAAGAGTGTGCTTGCTCAGAACAAAAGAACTGTGATTCCTACACACACGGGCCATATCTAGTTCAACTCTGCTTAGGAAACTGACAAGAACAGTAGCTCCTCTTCAGTCCAATACACTGTACATGCTGGGCACCGACGCCAGTGCTATTTGCACTGTGTATGACAATGGGAGCGCAATAGTGACTCTTCTTACCAGAAAACAACTCTTGCTTGTAGGACCAGAAACTGCATGGGATTCAACTCCATTTAAGACGGGGAAACAAACGCTAGCTCGCCTTACAAGAAACACACTCTGCTTTTGAGTAAAGAGCACTCTTCTACTCTACTGTTTTTCCTATGGGACAAGAACAGTGAGCTTGCTCAGAACAAAAGAACTGTGCTTCCTAAAGACACTGTCCATATCTAGTTCAACTCTGCTTAGGAAACTGACAAGAACAGTAGCTCCTCTTCAGTCCAATACACTGTACTTGCTGGGAAAAGACGCGAGTGCTCTTTGCACTGTGTATGGCAATGGGAGCGCAATAGTGATTCCTTTTCAGAAAACAACTCTTGCGCGTAGGACCAGAAACTGCATGTGATTCAACTCCATTTCTGACTGGAAAACAAACACTAGCTAGCCTTACAAGAAACACACTCTGCTTTTGAGAAAAGAGCACTCTTCTACTCTACACTGTTTCCTATGGGGTCCGAAAAGTGAGCTTGCTCAGAACAAAAGAACTGTGCTTCCTACGTACACGGGCCATATCTAGTTAAACTCTGCTTAGGAAACTGACAAGAACAGTAGCTCCTCTTCAGTCCAACACACTGTACTTGGTGGGAACAGACGCGAGTGCTATTTGCACTGTGTATGGCAATAGGAGCGCAATAGTGACTTTCCTTACAAGAAAACAACTCTTGCTCATAGGACCAAAAACTGCAAGTGATTCAACTCCATTTAGAACTGGAAAAGAAACGCTAGCTTGCCTTACAAGAAATACACTCTGCTTTTGAGAAAAGAGCACTCTTCTACTCTACTGTGTTTCCTATGGGGTCCGAACAGTGAGCTTGCTCAGAACAAAAGAACTGTGCTTCCTACACACACGGCCATATCTAGTTCAATTCTGCTTAGGAAACTGACAAGAACAGTAGCTCCTCTTCAGTCCAACACACTGTACTTGCTGGGAACAGACACGTGTGCTCTTTGCCCTGTGTATTGCAATGGGAGCTCAATAGTGACTCTTCTTAGCAGAAAACTACTCTTGCTCGTAGGACCAGAAACTGCATGGGATTCAACTCCATTTCTGACTGGGAAACAAACACTACCTCTCCTTACAAGAAAAACACTCTGCTTTTGAGAAAAGAGCACTCTTCTACTCTACTGTTTTTCCTATGGGGTCTGAACAGTGAGCTTGCTCAGAACAAAAGAACTGTGCTTCCTACACACACGGGCCATATCTAATTCAACTCTGCTTAGGAAACTGACAAGAACAGTAGCTCCTCTTCAGTCCAATATACTGTACTTGCTGGGAACAGAGGCGAGTGCTATTTGCACTGTGTATGGTAAGGGGAACTCAATTGTGACTTTCCTTACCAGAAAACAACTCTTGCTTGTAGGACCGAAAACTGCATGTGATTCAACTTCATTTAGAACTGGGAAATAAACGCTAGCTCGCCTTACAAGAAACAGACTCTGCTTTTGAGAAAAGAGCACGCTTCTACTCTACTGTGTTTCCTATATGGACAGAACAGTGAGCTTTCTCAGAACAAACGAACTGTGCTTCCTACACACACGGCCATATCTAGATCAATTCTGCTTAGGAAACTGACAAGAACAGTAGCTCCTCTTCAGTCCAATACACTGTACATGCTGGGAACACACACATGTGCTATTTGCCCTGTGTATGACAATGGGAGCGCAATAGTGACTCTTCTTACCAGAAAACAACTCTTGCTCGTAGGACAAGAAACTGCATGTGATTCAACTCCATTTAGGACTGGGAAACAAACGCTAGCTCGCCTTACAAGAAACACACTCTGCTTTTGAGAAAAGAGCACTGTTCTACTCTCCTGTGTTTCCTATATGGCCACAACAGTGAGCTTGCTCAGAACAAAAGAACTGTGCTTCCTACACACACGGCCATATCTAGATCAATTCTGCTTAGGAAACTGACAAGAACAATAGATCTTCTTCAGTCAAATACACTGTACATGCTGGGAACCGACACCAGTGCTATTTGCCCTGTGTATGACAATGGGAGCGCAATAGTGACTCTTCTTACCAGAAAACAACTCTTGCTCGTAGGACAAGAAACTGCATGTGATTCAACTCCATTTAGGACTGGGAAACAAACGCTACCTCCCCTTACAAGAAACACACTCTGCTTTTGAGAAAAGAGCACTCTTCTACTCTACTGTTTCCTATAGGTCTAGAACAATGAGCCTGCTCAGAATAAAAGAACTGTACTTCGTACACACTCGGGCCATATCTAGTTCAATTCTGACTAGGAAACTGACAAGAACAGCAGATCCTCTTCAGTCCAATACACAGTACAAGCTGGGAACAGACGCTAGTGTTATTTCCCCTGTGTATGACAATGGGAGCGCAATAGTGACTCTTCTTTTCAGAAAACAACTATTGCTCGTAGGACAAGAAACTGCATGTGAATCAACTCCATTTAGGACTGGGAAACAAACGCTAGCTCCCCTTACAAGAAACACACTCTGCTTTTGAGAAAAGAGCACTCTTCTATTCTACTGTGTTTCCTATGGGATCCGAACAGTGAGGTTGCTGAGAACAAAAGAAGTGTGCTTCCTACACACAAGGGCCATATATAGTTCAACTCTGCTTAGCAAACTGACAAGGACAGTAGCTCCTGTTCAGTCCAATGCACTGTAAATGCTGGGAACAGTCGCCAGTGCTATTTGCCCTGTGTATGACAATGGGAGCGCAATAGTGACTCTTCTTTCTAGAAAACAACTCTTGCTCGTAGGACCAAAAACTGCATGAGATTCAACTCCTTTTAGGACTGGGAAACAAATGCTAGCTCGCCTTACAAGAAACACACTCTGCTTTTGAGAAAAGAGCACTCTTCTACTGTACTGTGTTTCCTAAGTTTTCCGAACAGTGAGCTTGTTCAGAACAAAAGAACTGTGCTTCCTACACACAGGAGCCATATCTAGTTCAACTCTGTTTAGGAAACTGACAAGAAAAGAGCTCCTCTTCAGTCCAATACACTGTACTTGCTGTGAATAGACACGAGTGCTATTTGCTCAGTGTATGGAAAGGGAACGCAATAGTGACTTTCCTTACCAGAAAAAAACTCATGCTCGTAGGACCAAAAACTTCATGTGTCTCAACTCCTTTTAGGACTGGGAAACAAATTCTAGCTCGCCTTACAAGAAACACACTCTGCTTTTGAGAAAAGAGCACTCTTCTACTCTACTGTGTTTCCTATGGGGTCTGAACAGTGAGCTTGCTCAGAACAAAAGAACTGTGCTTCTTACACACACGGGCCATATCTAGTTCAACTCTGCTTAGGAAACTGACAAGAAAAGAGGTCCTCTTCAGTCCAATACACTGTACTTGCGGTGAACAGACGCGAGTGCTATTTGCACTGTGTATGGCAATGGGAGCACAATAGTGACTTTCCTTACCAGAAAACAACTCTTGCTCGTAGGACAAAAAACTGCATGTGATTCAACTCCATTTAGAACTGGAAAATAAACGCTAGTTCGCCTTACAAGAAACACACTCTGCTTTTGAGAAAAGAGCACACTTCTACTCTACTGTGTTTCCTATGGGGTCCGAACAGTGAGCTTGCTCAGAACAGAAGAACTGTGCTTCCTACAAACATGGCCATAGCTAGTTCAATTCTGCTTAGGAAACTGACAAGAACAGTAGCTCCTCTTCAGTTCAATACACTGTACTTGCTGGGAACAGATGCGTGTGCTATTTGCCCTGTGTATGACAATGGGAGCGCAATAGTGACTCTTCTTACCAGAAAACAACTCTTGCTCGTAGGACCAGAAACTGCATGGGATTCAACTCCATTTCTGACTGGGAAACAAACACTAGCTCTCCTTACTAGAAACACACTCTGCTTTTGAGAAAAGAGCACTCTTCTACTCTACTGTGTTTCCTATGGAGTCTGAACAGTGAGCTTGCTCAGAACAAAAGAACTGTGCTTCCTACACACACGGGCCATATCTAATTCAACTCTGCTTAGGAAACTGACAAGAAAAGAGCTCCTCTTCAGTCCAATACACTGTACTTGCTGTGAATATACGCGAGTGCTATTTGCACTGTGTATGGCAAAGGGAACGCAATAGTGACTTTCCTTACCAGAAAAAAACTCATGCTCGTAGGACCAAAAACTGCATGTGTCTCAATTCCTTTTAGGACTGGGAAACAAATGCTAGCTCGCCTTACAAGAAACACACTCTGCTTTTGAGAAAAGAGCACTCTTCAACTGTACTGTGTTTCCTAAGTTTTCCGAACAGTGAGCTTGTTCAGAACAAAAGAACTGTGCTTCCTACACACACGGGCCATATCTAATTCAACTCTGCTTACGAAACTGACAAGAACAGTAGCTCCTCTTCAGTCCAATACACTGTACTTGCTGGGAACAGACGCGAGTGATATTTGCACTGTGTATGGTAATGGGAACACAATAGTGACTTTCCTTACCAGAACACAACTCTTGCACGTAGGACCGAAAACTGCATGTGCTTCAACTCCATTTAGAACTGGGAAATAAACGCTAGCTCGCCTTACAAGAAACAGACTCTGCTTTTGAGAAAAGAGCACTCTTCTACTCTACACTGTTTCCTATGGGGTCCGAACAGTGAGCTTGCTCAGAAGAAAAGAACTGTGCTTCCTACACACAGGGGCCATATCTAGTTCAACTCTTCTTAGGAAACTGACAAGAACAGTAGCTCCTCTTCAGTCCAATACACTGTACTTGCTGGGAACAGAGGCGAGTGCTCTTTGCACTGTGTATGGCAAAGGGAGCACAATAGTGACTTTCCTTACCAGAAAACAACTCTTGCTCGTAGGACCGAAAACTGCATGTATTCAACTCCATTTAGAACTGGGAAATAAACGCTAGATCACCTTACAAGAAACACACTCTGCTTTTGAGAAAAGAGCACTCTCTACTCTACTGTTTTTCCTTTGGGACCAGAACAGTGAGCTTGCTCAGAACAAAAGAACTGTGTTTCCTACACACACGGGCCATATCTAATTCAACTCTGCTTAAAAAACTGACAAGAACAGTAGCTCCTCTTCAGTCCAATACACTCTACATGCTGGGAACCGACACCAGTGCTATTTGCCCTGAGTATGACAATGGGAGCGCAATAGTGACTCTTCTTACCAGAAAACAACTCTTGCTTGCAGCACAAAAAACTGCATGTGATTCAACTCCATTATGGACTGGGAAACAAACGCTAGCTCGCCTTACAAGCAACACACTCTGCTTTTGAGAAAAGAGCACTCTTCTATTCTCTGTGTTTCCTATGGTGTCCGAAGTGAGCTTGCTCAGAACAAAAGAACTGTGCTTCCTACACACACGGCCATATCTAGTTCAATTCTGCTTAGGAACCTGAAAGAACAGTAGATTCTCTTCAGTCCAATACACTTTACATGCTGGGAAGAGACGCGATGGCTCTTTGCCCTGTGCATGACAATGGGAGCACAATAGTGACTATTCTTACCAGAAAACAACTCTTGCTCGTAGGACCAGAAACTGCATGTGATTCAACACCACTTAGGACTGGGAAACAATTGCTAGCTCCCCTTACAAGAAACACACTCTGCTTTTGAGAAAAGACACTCTTCTACTCTATTGTGTTTCCTATAGGTCTAGAACAGTGAGCCTGCTCAGAATAAAAAAACTGTACTTCCTACACACACGGGCCATATCAAGTTCAATTCTCATTAGGAAACTGACAAGAACAGTAGATCCTCTTCAGTCCAATACACAGTACAAGCTGGGAACAGACGCCAGTGCTATTTGCACTGTGTATGACAATGGGAGCGCAATAGTGACTCTTCTTACCAGAAAACAACTCTTGTTTGTAGGACCAGAAACTGCATGGGATTCAACTCCATTTAAGACTGGGAAACAAACGCTAGCTCGCCTTACAAGAAACACACTCAGCTTTTGAGAAAAGAGCACTCTTCTACTCTACTGTGTTTCCTATGGGACCAGAACAGTGAGCTTGCTCAGAACAAAAGAACTGTGCTTCCTACACACACTGGCCATATCTGGTTCAACTCTGCTTAGGAAACTGACAAGAACAGTAGCTCCTCTTCAGTACAATACACTGTACTTGCTGGGAACATACGCGAGTGATTTTTGCACTGTGTATGGCAATGGGAGCGCAATAGTGACTCTTCTTACCAGAAAACAACTCTTGCTCGTAGGACCAGAAACTGCATGGGATTCAACTGCATTTCTGACTGGGAAACAAACACTAGCTCTCCTTACAAGAAACACACTCTGCTTTTGAGAAAAGAGCACTCTTTACTCTACTGTTTTTCCTATGGTTTCCGAACAGTGAGCTTGCACAGAAAAATAGAACTGTGCTTCCTGCACACACAGGCCATATCTAGTTCAACTATGCTTAGGAAACTGACAAGAACAGTAGCTCCTCTTCAGTCCAATACTCTGTACTTGCTGGGAACAGACGCGAGTGCTATTTGCACTGTGTATGGCAATGGGAGCACAATCGTGACTTTCCTTACCAGAAAACAACTCTTGATCGTAGGACCAAAAACTGCATGTGATTAAACTCCATTTAGAACTGGGTAATAAACGCTAGCTCGCGTTACAAGAAACACCCTCTGCTTTTGAGAAAAGAGCACTCTTCTACTCTACTCTGTTTCCTATGTGGTCCGAACAGTGAGCTTGCTCAGAACCAAAGAACTGTGCTTCCTGCACACACTGGCCATATCTAGTTCAACTATGCTTAGGAAACTGACAAGAACAGTAGCTCCTCTTCAGTCCAATACTCTGTACTTGCTGGGAACAGACGCCAGTGCTATTTGCACTGTGTATGGCAATAGGAGCGCATAGTAACTCTTCTTTCCAGAAAACAACTCTTGCTCATAGGACCAGAAACTGCATGGGATTCAACTCCATTTAGGACTGGGAAACAAACGCTAGCTCGCTTTACAAGAAACACACTCTGCTTTTGAGAAAAGAGCACTCTTCTACTCTACTGTGTTTCCTAAGGGACCAGAACAGTTTGCTTGCTCAGAACAAAAGAACTGGGCTTCCTACACACAAGGGTCATATCTAGATCAACTCTGCTTAGGAATCTGACAAAAACAGTAGGTCCTCTTCAGTCAAACACACTGTACTTGCTGGAAACAGACGCGAGTGCTATTAGTACTGTGTATGGCAATGGGAGAGCAATAGTGACTCTTCTTACCAGAAAACAACTCTTGCTCATAGGACCAGAAACTGCATGTGATTCAATTCCATTTAGGATTGGGAAACAAACGCTAGCTCGCCTTACAAGAAACACACTCTACTTTTGAGAAAAGAGCACTCTTCTATTCTACTGTGTTTTCTATGGGGTCCGAACAGTGAGCTTGCTGAGAACAAAAGAACTGTGCTTCCTACACACACGGCCATATCTAGTATAATTCTGCTTAGGAAACTGCCAAGAACAGTAGATCCTGTTCAGTCCAATAAACTGTACATGCTGGGAACAGACGCCAGTGCTATTTGTCCTGTGTATGACAATGGGAGCGCAATAGTGACTCTTCTTACCAGAAAAATCTCTTGCTCCTAGAATCAGAAACTGCATGTGATTCAACTCCATTTAGGACTGGGAAACAAACGCTAGCTCGCCTTACAAGAAACACACTCTGCTTTTGAGAAAAGGGCACTCTTCTACTTACTGTGTTTCCTATGAGGTCCGAACAGTGAGCTTGCTCAGAACAAAAGAACTGTGCTTCCTACACACACGGGCCATATCTAGTTCAACTCTGCTTACGATACTGACAAGAACAGTAGCTCCTCTTCAGTCCAATATACTGTACTTGCTGGGAACAGACACGAGTGCTATTTGCACTGTGTATGGCAATGGGAGTGCAATAGTGACTTTCCTTACCAGAAAAAAACTCTTTCTTGTAGGAACAAAAACTGCATGTGATTCAACTCCATTTAGGACTGGGAAACAAACGCTAGCTCGCCTTACAAGAAACACACTGTGCTTTTGAGAAATGATCACTGTTCTACTCTACTGTGTTTCCTATAGGGCCAAAACAGTGAGCTTGCTCAGAACAAAAGAACTGTGCTTCCTACACACACGGGCCATATCTAGTTCAATTCTGTTTAGGAAACTGACAAGAACAGTAGATCCTCTTCTGTCCAATACAATGTACATGCTGGGAAAAGACGCCAGTGCTATTTGCCCTGTGTATGACAATGGGAGTGCAATAGTGACTCTTATTACCAGAAAACAACTCTTGCTCATAGGACCAGAAACTGCATGTGATTCCACTCCATTTAGGACTGGGAAACAAACGCTAGCTCGCCTTACAAGAAACACACTCTGCTTTTGAGAAAAGAGCAGTCTTCTACTCTACTGTGTTTCCTATAAGGTCTGAACAGTGAGCTTGAAAGAAAAAAATGAACTGTGCTTCCTACACACACGGGCCATATCTAGTTCAACTCTGCTTAGGAAACTGACAAGAAGAGTAGCTCCACTTCAGTCCAATACACTGTACTTGCTGGGAACAGACGCAATTGCTATTTGTCCTCTGTATATCAATAGGAGCACAATAGTGACTTCCCTTACCAGAAAACAACTCTTGCTCGTAGGACCAAAAACTGGATGTGATTCAACTCCATTTAGGACTGGTAAACAAACGCTAGCTCGCCTTACAAGAAACACACTCTGCTTTTGAGAAAAGGGCACTCTTCTTCTCTACTGTGTTTCCTATAGGGCCAAAACAGTGAGCTTGCTCAGAACAAAAGAACTGTGCTTCCTACACACACGGCCATATCTAGATCAATTCTGCTTAGGAAACTGACAAGAACAGTAGATCCTCTTCAGTCCAATACACAGTATAAGCTGGGAACAGACGCCAGTGCTATTTGCACTGTGTATGACAATGGGAGCGCAATAGTGTCTCTTCTTACCAGAAAACAACTCTTGATTGTAGGACCAGAAACTGCATGGGATTCAACTCCATTTAAGACTGGGAAACAAACGCTAGCTCGCCTTAGAAGAAACACACTCTGCTTTTGAGAAAAGAGCACTCTTTTACTCTACTGTTTTTCCTATAGGACCAGAACAGTAAGCTTGCTCAAAACAAAAGAACTGTGCTTCCTACACACACTGGCCATATATAGTTCAACTCTGCTTAGGAAACTGACAAGAACAGTAGCTCCTCTTCAGTCCAATACACTGTACTTGCTGGGAACAGACGCGAGTGCTATTTGCACTGTTTATGGCAATGGGAGCGCAATAGTGATTCCTTACCAGAAAACTACTCTTGCTCATAGGACCAGAAACTGCATGTGATTCAACTCCACTTCTGACTGGGAAACAAACACTAGCTCGACTTACAAGAAACAGACTCTGCTTTTGAGAAAAGAGCACTCTTCTACTCTACACTGTTTCCTATGGGGTCCGAACAGTGAGCTTGCTCAGAAGAAAAGAACTGTATTTCCTACACACAGGGGCCATATATAGTTCAACTCTGCTTAGGAAACTGACAAGAACAGTAGCTCCTCTTCAGTCCAATACACTGTACTTGCTGGGAACAGACGCGAGTGCTATTTGCACTGTGTATGGCAATGGGAGCGCAATAGTGATTCCTTACCAGAAAACAACTCTTGCTCATAGGACCAGAAACTGCATGTGATTCAACTCCATTTCTGACTGGGAAACAAACACTAGCTCGGCTTACAAGAAACAGACTCTGCTTTTGAGAAAAGAGCACTCTTCTACTCTACTGTTTTTCCTGTGGGACCAGAACAGTGAGCTTGCTCAAAACAAAAGAACTGTGCTTCCTACACACACTGGCCATATATAGTTCAACTCTGCTTAGGAAACTGCCAAGAACAGTAGATCCTCTTCAGTCCAATACACTGTACATGCTGGGAACAGACGCCAGTGCTATTTGTCCTGTGTATGACAATGGGAGCGCAATAGTGACTCTTCTTACCAGAAAAAACTCTTGCTCCTAGAATCAGAAACTGCATGTGATTCAACTCCATTTAGGACTGGGAAACCAACGCTAGCTCGCCTTACAAGAAACACACTCTGCTTTTGAGAAAAGGGCACTCTTCTACTTACTGTGTTTCCTATGAGGTCCGAACAGTGAGCTTGCTCAGAACAAAAGAACTGTGCTTCCTACACACACGGGCCATATCTAGTTCAACTCTGCTTACGATACTGACAAGAACAGTAGCTCCTCTTCAGTCCAATATACTGTACTTGCTGGGAACAGACACGAGTGCTATTTGCACTGTGTATGGCAATGGGAGTGCAATAGTGACTTTCCTTACCAGAAAACAACTCTTTCTTGTAGGAACAAAAACTGCATGTGATTCAACTCCATTTAGGACTGGGAAACAAACGCTAGCTCGCCTTACAAGAAACACACTGTGCTTTTGAGAAATGATCACTCTTCTACTCTACTGTGTTTCCTATAGGGCCAAAACAGTGAGCTTGCTCAGAACAAAAGAACTGTGCTTCCTACACACACGGGCCATATCTAGTTCAATTCTGTTTAGGAAACTGACAAGAACAGTAGATCCTCTTCAGTCCAATACAATGTACATGCTGGGAAAAGACGCCAGTGCTATTTGCCCTGTGTATGACAATGGGAGTGCAATAGTGACTCTTATTACCAGAAAACAACTCTTGCTCGTAAAACCAGAAACTGCATGTGATTCAACTCCATTTAGGACTGGGAAACAAACGCTAGCTCGCCTTACAAGAAACACACTCTGCTTTTGAGAAAAGAGCAGTCTTCTACTCTACTGGTTTCCTATGGGGTCTGAACAGTGAGCTTGCAAGAAAAAAATGAACTGTGCTTCCTACACACACGGGCCATATCTAGTTCAACTCTGCTTATGAAACTGACAAGAAGAGTAGCTCCTCTTCAGTCCAATACTCTGTACTTGCTGGGAACAATCGCAAGTGCTATTTGCACTCTGTATGGCAATGGGAGCACAATAGTGACTTCCCTTACCAGAAAACAACTCTTGCTTGTAGGACCAGAAACTGCATGTGATTCAACTCCATTGAGGACTGGGAAACAAACGCTAGCTCGCCTTACAAGAAACACACTCTGCTTTTGAGAAAAGGGCACTCTTCCACTTTACTGTGTTTCTTCTGGGGTCCGAACAGTGAGCTTGCTCAGAACAAAAGAACTGTGCTTCCTACACACACGGGCCACATATAGTTTAACTCTGCTTAGGAAACTGACAAGAACAGTAGCTCCTCTTCAGTCCAATACACTGTACTTGCTGTGAACAGACGCGAGTGCTATTTGCACTGTGTATGGCAATGGGAGCACAATAGTGACTTTCCTTACCAGAAAACAACTCTTGCTTGTGGGACAAACAACTGCATGTGATTCAACTCCATTTAGGACAGGAAAACAAACGCTAGCTCGCCTTACCAGAAACACACTCTACTTTTGAGAAAAGAACACTCTTCTACTCTGCTGTGTTTCCTATAGGGCCAAAACAGTTTGCTTGCTCAGAACAAAAAAACTGTGCTTCCTACACACAGGGCCATATCTAGTTCAATTCCGCTTAGGAAACTGACAAGAACAGTAGATCCCCTTCAGTCCAATACACTGTATATGCTGGAAACAGAAGCCACTGCTATTTGCACTGTGTATGACAATGGGAGCACAATAGTGACTCTTCTTACCAGAAAACAGCTCTTGCTCGTAGGACCAGAAACTGCATGTGATTCAACTCCATTTAGGACTGGGAAACAAACGCAAGCTCTCCTTACAAGAAACACACTCTCCTTTTTAGAAAAGAGCACTCTTCTACTCTAATGTGTTTCCTATGGGGTCCGAAAAGTGAGCTTGCTCAGAACAAAAGAACTGTGCTTCCTACACACACGGGCCATATCTAGTTCAACTCTGCTTAGGAATCTGACAAGAACAGTAGCTCCTCTTCAGTCCAATACACTGTATTTGCTGGGAACAGACGCCCGTGCTATTTGCCCTGTGTATGACCGTGGGAGCACAATAGTGACTCTTCTTACCAGAAAACAATTCTCGCTCATAAGATCAGAAAGTGCATGTGATTCAACTCCCATTTAGGACTGGGAAACAAACGCTAGTTCGCCTTACAAGAAACACACTCTGCTTTTGAGAAAAGAGCACTCTTCTACTCTACTGTGTTTCCTATAGGGCAGAACAGTGAGCATGCTTAGAACAAAAGAACTGTGCTTCCTACACACACGGCCATATCTAGTACAATTCTGCTTAGGAAACTGACAAGAACAGTAGATCCTCTTCAGTCCAATACACTGTACATGCTGGGAACAGACGCCAGTGCTATTTGCCCTGTGTATGACAATGGGAGCGCAATAGTGACTCTTCTTACCAGAAAACAGCTCTTGCTCGTTGGACCAGAAACTGCATGTGATTCCAATCCACTTAGGACAGGGAAACAAACGCTAGCTCACCTTACAAGAAACACACTATTCTTTTGAGAAAAGGGCACGCTTCTACTCTACGGTGTTTCCTATTGGGTCCGAACAGTGAGCTTGCTCAGAAGAAAAGAACTGTGCTTCCTACACACACGGCCATAGCAAGCTCAATTCTGCTCAGGAAACTGACAAGAACAGTAGATCATCTTCCGTCCAATACACTGTACATGCTGGGAACAGATGCCAGTGCTATTTGCCCTGTGTATGACAATGGGAGCACAATAGTGACTCTTGATACCAGAAAACAACTCTTGCTCGTAGGACCAGAAACTGCATGGGATTCAACTCCATTTCGGACTGGGAAACAATCGCTAATTCGCCTTACAAGAAACACACTCTGCTTTTGAGAAAAGAGCACTATTCTACTCTAATGTGTTTCCTGTTTGGCCAGAACAGTGAGCTTGCTCAGAACAAAAGAACTGTGCTTCCTACACACACGGCCATATCTAGTTCAACTCTGCTTAGGAAACTGACAAGAACAGTAGATCCTCTTCAGTCCAATACAGTGTACATGCTGGGAATAGACGCTAGTGCTATTTGCCCTGTGTATGACAATGGGAGCGCAATAGTGACTCTTCTTACCAGAACACAGCTCTTGCTCGTAGGACCAGAAACTGCATGTGATTCAACTCCATTTAGGACTAGGAAACAAACGCTAGCTCGCCTTACAAGAAACACACTCCGCTTTTGAGAAAAGAGCACTCTTCTACTCTACTGTGTTTCCTATGGGGTCCGAACAGTCAGCTTGCATCAGAACAAAAGAACTGTGCTTCCTACACATGGGCTATATCTAGTTCAACTGTGCTTAGGAAACTGACAATAACAGTAGAACCTCTTTAGTGCAATACACTGTACATGCTGGGAACAGAGGCCAGTGCTATTTGCACTGTGTATAGCAAAGGGAGCGCAAGAGTGACTCTTCTTACCAGAAAACAACTCTTGCTCGTAAAACCAGAAACTGCATGTGATTCAACTCCATTTAGGACTGGGAAACAAACGCTAGCTTGCCTTACAAGAAACACACTCTACTTTTGAGAAAAGAACACTCTTCTACTCTGCTCTGTTTCCTATAGGGCCAAAACAGTGAGCTTGCTCAGAACAAAAAAACTGTGCTTCCTACACACACGGCCATGTCTAGTTCAATTCTGTTTAGGACACTGACAAGAACAGTAGATCCCCTTCAGTCAAACACACTGTACATGCTGGGAACAGACGCCAGTGCTGTTTGCACTGTGTATGACAATGGGAGCACAATTGTGACTCTTCTTACCAGAAAACAGCTCTTGCTCGTAGGACCAGAAACTGCATGGGATTCAACTCCATTTAGGACTGGGAAACAAACGCAAGCTCTCCTTACAAGAAACACACTCTGCTTTTTAGAAAAGAGCACTCTTCTAGTATAATGTGTTTCCTATGGGGTCCGAAAAGTGAGCTTGCTCAGAACAAATGAACTGTGCTTCCTACACACACGGCCATATCTAGTTCAATTCTGCTTAGGAAACTGACAAGAACAGTAGATCCTCTTCAGTCCAATACACTGTACTTGTTTTGAACAGACGCAAGTGCTATTTGCACTGTGTATGGCAATGGGAGCACAATAGTGACTCTTCTCACCAGAAAACAACTCTTGTTCGTAAAACCAGAAACTACATGGGATTCAACTCCATTTAGTATTGGGAAACAAACGCTAGCTCGCCTTACAAGAAACACAGTCTACTTCCGAGAAAAGGGCACTCTTCTACTCTACTGTGTTTCCTATGGGGTCCGAAAAGTGAGCTTGCTCAGAACAAAAGAACTGTGCTTCCTACACACACGGGCCATATCTAGTTCAACTCAGCTTAGGAAAGTGACAAGAAAAGTAGCTCCTCTTCAGTCCAATACACTGTACTTGCTGGGAACAGACGCGAGTGCTATTTGCACTGTGTATAGCAATGGGAGTGCAATAGTGTCTTTCCTTACCAGAAAACAACTCTTGCTCATAGGACCAAAAACTGCATGTGATTCAACTCCATTTAGGACTGGGAAACAAACGCTAGCTCGCCTTACAAGAAACACACTCTGCTTTTTAGAAAAGAGCACTCTTTTACTCTACTGTGTTTCCTATAGAGCCAAAACAGTGAGCTTGCTCAGAACAAAAGAACTGTGCTTCCTACACACACGGCCATATCTAGTTCAATTCTGCTTAGGAAACTGACAAATATAGTAGATCCTCTTCAGTCCAATACACTGTACTTGCTGAGAACAGACTTGAGTGCTATTTGCACTGTGTATGGCAATGGGAATGCAATAGTGACTCTTCTTACCAGAAAACAACTCTTGCTCGTAGGACCAGAAACTGCATGGGATTCAACTCCATTTCTGACTGGGAAACAAACACTAGCTTGCCTTACAAGAAACACACTCTGCTTTTGAGAAAAGAACACTCTTCTATTCTACTGTGTTTCCTATGGGATCCGAACAGTGAGATTGCTGAGAACAAAAGAACTGTGCTTCCTACACACACAGGCCATATCTAGTTCAACTCTGCTTAGGAAACTGACAAGAACAGTAGATCCTCTTCAGTCCAATACACTGTACTTGCTGGGAACAGACGCGAGTGCTATTTGCCCTGTGTATGACAATGGGAGGGCAATAGTGACTCTTCTTACCAGAAAACAACTCTTGCTCATAGAACCAGAAACTGCATGTGATTCAACTCCATTTAGGACTGGGAAACAAACGCTAGCTCGCCTTACAAGAAACACACTCTGCTTTTGAGAAAAGAGCACTATTCTACTCTAATGTGTTTCCTATATGGCCAGAACAGTGAGCTTGCTCAGAACAAAAGAACTGTGCTTCCTACACACACGGCCATATCTAGTTCAACTCTGCTTAGGAAACTGACAAGAACAGTAGAACCTCTTCAGTCCAATACAGTGTACATGCTGGGAACAGACGCCAGTGCTATTTGCTTTGTGTATGACAATGGGAGCACAATAGGGACTCTTCTTACCAGAAAACAACTCTTGCTCGTAGGACCAGAAACTGCATGTGATTCAACTCCATTTAGGACTGGGAAACAAACGCTAGCTCGCCTTACAAGAAACACACTCTGCTTTTGAGAGAAGAGCACTCTTCTACTCTACTGTGTTTCCTATGGGGTCCGAACAGTGAGCTTGCTCAGAACAAAAGAACTGTGCTTCCTACACACGGGCTATATCTAGTTCAACTCTGCTTAGGAAACTGACAAGAACAGTAGATCCTTTTCAGTGCAATACACTGTACATGCTGGGAACAGACGCCAGTGCTATTTGCCCTGTGTATGGCAATGGGAGCGCAAGAGTGCCTCTTCTTAATAGAAAACAACTCTTGCTCGTAGGACCAGATACTGCATGTGATTCAACTCCATTTAGGACTGGGAAACAAACGCTAGCTTGCCTTACAAGAAACACACTCTGCTTTTGAGAAAAGAGCAGTATTCTACTCTAATGTGTTTCCTATAGGGCCAGTACAGTGAGCTTGCTCAGAACAAAAGAACTGTGCTTCCTACACACACGGGCAATATCTAGTTCAACTTTGCTTAGGAATCTGACAAGAACAGTAGATCCTATTCAGTCCAATACACTGTACTTGCGGGGAAAAGACACGTGTGCTATTTGCTCTGTTTATGAGTAAGGGAGCGAATAGTGACTTTCCTTACCAGAAAACAACTCTTGCTCATGGGAACAAAAACTGCATGTGATTCAACTCCATTTAGGACTGGGAAACAAACGCTAGCTCGCCTTACAAGAAACACACTCTGCTTTTGAGAAAAGAGCACTCTTCTACTCTACTGTGTTTCCTATGGGTTCCGAACAGTGAGCTTGCTCAGAACAAAAGAACTGTGCTTCCTACACACACGGCCATATCTAGTTCAACTCTGCCTAGGAAACTGACAAGAACAGTAGCTCCTCTTCAGTCCAATACACTGTACATGCTGGGAACAGACGCCAGTGCTATTTGCCCTGTGTATGACAGTGGGAGCACAATAGTGACTCTTCTTACCAGAAAACAACTCTTGCTCGTAGGACCAGAATATGCATGTGATTCAACTCCCATTTAGGACTGGGAAACAAACGCTAGCTCGCCTTACAGGAAACACATTCTGCTTTTGAGAAAAGAGCACTCTTCTACTCTAATGTGTTTCCTATGGGGTCCGAACAGTCAGCTTGCTCAGAACAAAAGAACTGTGATACCTACACACACGGGCCATATCTAGTTCAACTCTGCTTAGGAATCTGACAAGAACAGTAGCTCCTATTCAGTCCAATACACATTACTTGCTTGAAACAGATGCGAGAGCTATTTGCAGTGTGTATGGCAATGGGAGCGCAATAGTGACTCTTCTTACCAGAAAACAACTCTTGCTCATAGGATGAAAAACTGCATGGGATTCAACTACATTTAGGACTGGGAAACAAACGCTAGCTCGCCTTAAAAGAAACACACTCTGCTTTTGAGAAATTAGCACTCATCTACTCAACTGTGTTTCCTATGGGGTCCGAACAGTGAGCTTGCTCAGAACAAAAGAACTGTGCTTCCTACACACACGGTCCATATCTAGTTCAACTCTGCTTAGGAAACTGACAAGAACAGTACCTCCTCTTCAGTACAATACACTGTACTTGCTGGGATCAGACGCGAGTGCTCTTTGCACTGTGCATGGCAATGGGAGCACAATAGTGACTTTCCTTACCAGAAAACAACTCTTGTTCGTGGGACCAACAACTGCATGTGATTCCACTCCATTTGGGACTGGAAAACAAACGCTAGCTCGCCTTACAAGCAACACACTCTGCTTTTGAGAAAAGAGCACTCTTCTACTCTACTGTGTTTCCTATAGGGCAAGAACAGTGAGCTTGCTCAGAACAAAAGAACTGTGCTTCCTACACACACGGCCATATCTAGTTCAATTCTGCTTAGTAAACTGACAAGAACAGTAGATCCTCTTCAGTCCAATACACTGTACATGCTGGGAACAGACGACAGTGCTATTTGCTATTTGTATGACAATGGGAGCGATATAGTGACTCTTCTTACCAGAAAACAACTATTGCTCTGAGGACCAGAAACTGCATGTGATTCAACTCCATTTAGGACTGGGAAACAAATGCTAGCTGACCTTACAAGAAACAAACTCTGCTTTTTAAAGAAGAGAACTCTTCTACTCTAATGTGTTTCCTATGGCGTCAGAACAGTGAGCTTGCTCAGAACAAAAGAACTGTGCTTCTTACACACACGGGCCATATCTAGTTCAACACTGAATAGGAAACTGACAAGAACAGTAGCTCCTCTTCAGTCCAATACACTGTATTTGCTGGGAAGAGACGCCAGTGCTATTTGCCCTGTGTATGACAGTGGGAGCACAATAGTGACTCTTCTTACCAGAAAACAATTCTTGCTCGTAGGAACAGAAACTGCATGTGATTCAACTCCCATTTAGGACTGGGAAACAAACGCTAGCTTGCCTTACAAGAAACACACTCTGCTTTTGAGAAACGATCACTCATCTACTCTACTGTGTTTCCTATAGGGCCATAACAGTGAGCATGCTCAGAACAAAAGAACTGTGCTTCCTACACACACGGCCATTTCTAGTTCAATTCTGCTTAGGAAACTGACAAGAACAGTAGATCCTCTTCAGTCCAATACACTGTACATGCTGGGAACAGACGCCAGTGCTATTTGCACTGTGTATGACAATGGGAGCACAATAGTGACTCTTGATACCAGAAAACAACTCTTGCTCGTAGGACCAGGATATGCATGTGATTCAACTCCCATTTAGGACTGGGAAACAAACGCTAGCTCGCCTTACAAGAAACACACTCTGCTTTTGAGAAAAGAGCACTCTTCTACTCTACTGTGTTTCCTCTGTGGTCCGAACAGTGAGCTTGCTCAGAACAAAAGAACTGTGCTTCCTACACACACGGGCCATATATAGTTTAACTCTGCTTAGGAAACTGACAAGAACAGTAGCTCCTCTTCAGTCCAATACACTGTACTTGCTGGGAACAGACGCGAGTGCTATTTGCACTGTGTATGGCAATGGGAGCACAATAGTGACTTTCCTTACCAGAAAACAACTCTTAATCGTGGGAAAAAAAACTGCATGTGATTCAACTCCATTTAGGACTGGAAAACAAACGCTAGCTCGCCTTACAAGAAACACACTCTACTTTTGAGAAAAGAACACTCTTCTACTCTGCTGTGCTTCCTATAGGGCCAAAACAGTGAGCTTGCCCAGAACAAAAAATCTGTGCTTCCTACACACAGGGCCATATCTAGTTCAATTTTGCTTAGTAAACTGACAAGAACAGTAGATCCCCTTCAGTCCAATACACTGTATATGCTGGGAACAGAAGCCAGTGCTATTTGCACTGTGTATGAAAATGGGAGCACAATAGTGACTCTTCTTACCAGAAAACAGCTCTTGCTTGTAGGACCAGAAACTGCATGTGATTCAACTCCATTTAGGACTGGGAAACAAACACAAGCTCTCCTTGCAAGAAACACACTCTGCTTTTTAGAAAAGAGCACTCTTCTACTCTAATGTGTTTCCTATGGGGTCCGAAAAGTGAGCTTGCTCAGAACAAAAGAACTGTGCTTCCTACACACACGGGCCATATCTAGTTCAACTCTGCTTAGGAATCTGACAAGAACAGTAGCTCCTCTTCAGTCCAATACACATTACTTGCTGGGAACAGACGCGAGAGCTATTTGCAGTGTGTATGGCAATGGGAGCGCAATAGTGACTCTTCTTACCAGAAAACAACTCTTGCTCATAGGATGAAAAACTGCATGGGATTCAACTACATTTAGGACTGGGAAACAAACGCTAGCTCGCCTTACAAGAAACACACTCTGCTTTTGAGAAATGAGCACTCATCTACTCGACTGTTTCCTATGGGGTCCGAACAGTGAGCTTGCTCAGAACAAAAGAACTGTGCTTCCTACACACACGGTCCATATCTAGTTCAACTCTGCTTAGGAAACTGACAAGAACAATACCTCCTCTTCAGTACAATACACTGTACTTGCTGGGATCAGACGCGAGTGATCATTGCACTGTGCATGGCAATGGGAGCACAATAGTGACTTTCCTTACCAGAAAACAACTCTTGCTCGTGGGACCAACAACTAAATGTGATTCAACTCCCATTTAGGACTGGGAAACAAACGCTAGCTCGCCTTACAAGAAACACACTCTGCTTTTGAAAAACGATCACTCTTCTACTCTACTGTGTTTCCTATAGGGCCAGAAGAGTGAGCATGCTCAGAACAAAAGAACTGTGCTTCCTACACACACGGCCATATCTAGTTCAATTCTGCTTAGGAAACTGACAAGAACAGTAGATCCTCTTCAGTCCAATACACTGTACATGCTGGGAACAGACGCCAGGGCTATTTGCCCTGTGTATGACAATGGGAGCGCAATAGTGACTCTTCTTACTGGAAAACAACTCTTGCTCGTTGGACCAGAAACTGCATGTGATTCAAATACATTTAGGACAGGGAAACAAACACTAGCTCACCTTACAAGAAACACACTATGCTTTTGAGAATGGGCACTCTTTTACTCTACGGTGTTTCCTATTGCGTCCGAACAGTGAGCTTGCTCAGAAGAAAAGAACTGTGCTTCCTACACACACGGCCATAGCTAGCTCAATTCTGCTTAGGAAACTGACAAGAACAGTAGATCCTCTTCCGTCCAATACACTGTACATGCTGGGAACAGACGCCAGTGCTATTTGCACTGTGTATGACAATGGGAGCACAATAGTGACTCTTGATACCAGAAAACAACTCTTGCTCGTAGGACCAGAAACTGCATGGGATTCAACTCCATTTAGGACTGGGAAACAAACGCTAGCTCGCCTTAGGAGAAACACACTATGCTTTTGAGAAAAGAGCACTCTTCTACTCTAATGTGTTTCCTATATGGCCAGAACAGTGAGCTTGCTCAGAACAAAAGAACTGTGCTTCCTACACACACGGCCATATCTAGTTCAACTCTGCTTAGGAAACAGACAAGAACAGTAGATCCTCTTCAGTCCAATACAGTGTACATGCTGGGAACAGATGCCAGTGCTATTTGCTTTGTGTATGACAATGGGAGCACAATAGTGACTCTTTTTACCAGAAAACAACTCTTGCTCATAGGACCAGAAACTGCATGTGATTCAACTCCATTTAGGACTGGGAAACAAACGCTAGCTTGCCTTACAAGAAACACACTCTGCTTTTGAGAAAAGAGCACTCTTCTACTCTACTGTGTTTCCTATGGGGTCCGAACAGTCAGCTTGCTCAGAACAAAAGAACTGTGCTTCCTACACACGGGCTATATCTAGTTCAACTCTGCTTAGGAAACTGACAAGAACAGTAGATCCTTTTCAGTGCAATACACTGTACATCCTGGGAACAGACGCCAGTGCTATTTGCACTGTGTATGGCAATGTGAGCGCAAGAGTGACACTTCTTACCAGAAAACAACTCTTGCTCGTAGGACCAGAAACTGCATGTGATTCAAATCCATTTAGGACAGGGAAACAAACACTCGCTCACCTTACAAGAAACACAGTATGCTTTTGAGAATGGGCACTCTTTTACTCTACGGTTTTTCTTACTGGGTCCGAACAGTGAGCTTGCTCAGAAGAAAAGAACTGTGCTTCCTACACACACGGCCATAGCTAGCTCAATTCTGCTTAGGAAACTGACAAGAACAGTAGATCCTCTTCCGTCCAATACACTGTACATGCTGGGAACAGACGCCAGTGCTATTTGCCCTGTGTATGACAGTGGGAGCACAATAGTGACTCTTCTTACCAGAAAACAATTCTTGCTCGTAGGAACAGAAACTGCAAGTGATTCAACTCCCATTTAGGACTGGGAAACAAACGCTAGCTCGCCTTACAAGAAACACACTCTGCTTTTGAAAAACGATCACTCTTCTACTCTACTGTGTTTCCTATTGGGCCAGAACAGTGAGCATGCTCAGAACAAAAGAACTGTGCTTCCTACACACACGGCCATATCTAGTTCAATTATGCTTAGGAAACTGACAAGAACAGTAGATCCTCTACAGTCCAATACCCTGTACATGCTGGGAAGAGACGCCAGGGCTATTTGCCCTGTGTATGACAATGGGAGCGCAATAGTGACTCTTCTTACCAGAAAACAACTCTTGCTCGTGGGACCAGAAACTGCATGTGATTCAACTCCATTTAGGACTGGGAAACAAACGCTAGCTCGCCTTACAAGAAACACACGCTGCTTTTGAGAAAAGAGCACTCTTCGACTCTACTGTGTTTCCTATGGGTTCCGAACAGTGAGCTTGCTCAGAACAAAAGAACTGTGCTTCCTACACACACGGCCATATCTAGTTCAACTCTGCTTAGGAAACTGACAAGAAGAGTAGCTCCTCTTCAGTCCAATACACTGTACATGCTGGGAAAAGACGCCAGTTCTATTTGCCCTGTGTATGACAGTGGGAGCACAATAGTGACTCTTCTTACCACAAAACAACTCTTGCTCATAGGACCAGGATATGCATGTGATTCAAATCCCATTTAGGACTGGGAAACAAACGCTAGCTTGCCTTACAGGAAACACACTCTTTTTTGAGAAAAGAGCACTCTTCTACTCTAATGTGTTTCCTATGGGTTCGATCAGTGAGCTTACAGTACAAAAGAACTGTGCTTCCTACACACACGGGCCATATCTAGTTCAACTCTGCTTAGGAAAGTGACAAGAACAGTAGCTCCTCTTCAGTCCAATACACTGTACTTGATGGGAACAGACGCGAGTCCTCTTTGTACTGTGTGTGGCAATGGGAGCGCAATAGTGACTTTCCTTACCAGAAAACAACTCTTGCTCTTAGGATCAAAAACTACATGTGATTCAACTCCATTTAGGACTGTGAAACAAACGCTAGCTCGCCTTACAAGAAACACACTCTGCTTTTGAGAAAAGAGCACTCTTCTACTCTACTGTGTTTCCTATAGGGCCAGAACAGTGAACATACTCAGAAAAAAAGAACTGTGCTTCCTACACACACGGCCATATCTAGTTCAATTTTGCTTAGGAAACTAACAAGAACAGTAGATCCTCTTCAGTCCCATACACTGTACTTGCTGGGAACAGACGCCAGTGCTATTTGCACTGTATATGGCAATGGGAGCGAAATTGTGACTCTTCTTACCAGAAAACAACTCTTGCTCATAGGACCAGAAACTGCATGTGATTCAACTCCTTTTAGGATGGGAAACAAACGCTAGCTCGCCTTACAAGAAACACTCTCTGCTTTTGAGAAAAGAGCACTCTTCTACTCTACTGTATTTCCTATAGGACCAGAATAGTGAGCTTGCTCAGAACAAAAGAACTGTGCTTCCTACACACACGGGCTATATCTAGTTCAACTCTGCTTAGGAAACTGACAAGAACAGTAGCTCCTCTTCAGTCCAATACACTGTTCTTGGTGGGAACAGACGCCAGTGCTATTTGCCCTGTGTATGACAATGGGAGCTCAATAGTGACTCTTCTTACCAGAAAAAAAACTCTTGCTCGTAGTACCAGAAACTGCATGTGATTCAACTCCATTTAGGACTGCAAAACAAACGGCAGCTCGCCTTACAAGAAACACACTCTGCTTTTGAGAAAAGAGCACTCTTCTACTCTACAGTGTTTCCTATGGGGTCCGAACAGTGAGCTTGCTCAGAACAAAACAACTGTGCTTCTTACACACACGGGCCATATCTAGTTCAACTCTACTTAGGAAACTGACAAGAACAGTAGCTCCTCTTCAGTCCAATACACTGTACTTGCTGGGAACAGACGCGAATGCTATTTGCATTGTGTATGTCAATGGGAGCACAAAAGTGACTTTCTATACCAAAAAACAACTCTAGCTCGTAGGACCAAAAACTGCATGTGATTCAACTCCATTTTGGACTGGGAACTAAACGCTAGCTCGCCTTACAAGAAACACACTCTGCTTTTGAGAAAAGAGCACTCTTCTACTCTACTGTGTTTCCTATAGGGCCAGAATAGTGAGCTTGCTCAGAACAAAAGAACTTTGCTTCCTACACACAGGGGCCATATCTAGTTCAACTCTGCTTAGGAAACTGAGAAGAACAGTAGCTCATCTTCAGTCCAATACACTGTACTTGCTGGGAACAACGCGAGAGCTATTTGCACTGTATATGGCAATGGGAGGGCAATAGTGACTTTTCTTACCATTTAACATCTCTTGCTCGTAGGACCAGAAACTGCATGGGATTCAACTCCATTTCAGACTGGGAAACAAGCACTAGTTCGCCTTACAAGAAACATACTCTGCTTTGAGAAAAGAGCACTCTTCTACTCTACTGTGTTTCCTATTGGGCCAAAACAGTCAGCTTGCTCAGAACAAAAGAACTGTGCTTCCTACACACACGGGCAATATCTAGGTCAATTCTGCTTACGAAACTGACAAGAACTGTAGCTCCTCTTCAGTCCAATACACTGTACTTTCTGGGAACAGAGGCGAGTGCTATTTGCACTGTGTATGGCAATGGGAGCGCAATAGTGACTTTCCTTACCAGAAAACAACTCTTGCTCGTAGGATCAAAAACTGCATGTGATTCAACTCCATTTAGGACTGGGAAACAACTAACGCCTTACAAGAAACACACTATGCTTTTGAGAAAAGAGCACTCTTCTACTCTACTGTGTTTCCTATGGGTTCAATCAGTGAGCTTACAGTAGAAAAGAGCTGTGCTTCCTACACACACGGGCCATATCTAGTTCAACTCTGCTTAGGAAACTGACAAGAACAGTAGCTCATTTTCAGTCCAATACAGTGTACTTGCTGGGAACAGACGCGAGTGCTATTTGCACTATGTATGGCAATGGGAGCTCAATAGTGACTTTCCTTACCAGAAAACATCTCTAGCTCATAGGACCAAAAACTGCATGTGATTCAAGTCCATTTAGGACTGGGAAACAAACCCTAGCTCGCCTTACAAGAAACACACTCTGCTTTTGAGAAAAGAGCACTCTTCTACTCTACTTTGTTTCCTACAGCCAAAACAGTGAGCTTGCTCAGAACAAAAGAACTGTGCTTCCTACACACACGGCCATATCTAGTTCAATTCTGCTTAGGAAACTGACAAGAACAGTAGACCCTCTTCCGTCCCATACACTGTACTTGCTGGGAACAGACGCCAGTGCTATTTGCCCTGTGTATGACAATGGGAGCACAATAGTGACACTTCTTACCAGAAAACAACTCTTGCTCATAGGACCAGAAACTGCATGTGATTCAACTCCATTTAGGACTGGGAAACAAACGCTAGCTCGCTTTACAAGAAAAACACTCTTCTTTTGAGAAAAGAGCAGTCATCTACAATACTGTGTTTCCTATAGGGGCAGAATAGTGAGCTAGCTCAGAACAAAAGAACTGTGCTTCCTACACACACGGGCTATATCTAGTTCAACTCTGCTTAGAAAACTGACACGAACAGTGTAGCTCCTCTTCATTCCAATACACTGTACATGCTCGGAACAGACGCCAGTGCTATTTGCCCTGTGTATGATAATGGGAGCGCAATAGTGACTCTTCTTACCAGAAAACAACTCTTGCTCGTAGGATCAGAAACTGCATGTGATTCAACTCCATTTATAACTGGGAAACAAACGCTAGCTCGCCTTACAAGAAACACACTCTGCTTTTGAGAAAAGAGCACTCTTCTAGTCTAATGTGTTTTTTGTAGGGCCAGAATAGTGAGCTTGCTCAGAACAAAAGAACTGTGCTTCTTACACACACCGACTATATCTAGTTCAACTCTGCTTAGGAAACTGACAAGAACAGTAGCTCCTCTTCAGTCCAATACACTGTACTTGATGGGAACAGACGCGAGTCCTCTTTGCACTGTGTGTGGCAATGGGAGCACAATAGTGATTTTCCTTACCAGAAAACAACTCTTGCTCGTAGGACCAAAAACTGCATGTGATTCAACTCCAATTTGGACTGGGAACCAAACGCTAGCTCGCCTTACAAGAAACACACTCTGCTTTTGAGAAAAGAGCACTCTTCTACTCTACTGTGTTTCTTACAGGGCCAGAACAGTGAGCTTGCTCAGAACAAAAGAACTGTGCTTCCTACACACACGGCCATATCTAGTTCAATTCTGCTTAGGAAACTGACAAGAACAGTAGATCCTCTTCCGTCCCATACACTGTACTTGCTGGGAACAGACTCCAGTGCTATTTGCCCTGTGTATGACAATGAGAGCACAATAGTGACTCTTCTTAACAGAAAACAACTCTTGCTCGTAGGACCAGAAACTGCATGTGATTCAACTCCATTTATAACTGGGAAACAAACGCTAGCTCGCCTTACAATAAACACACTCTGCTTTTGAGAAAAGAGCACTCTTCTAGTCTAATGTGTTTTTTGAAGGGCCAGAATAGTGACCTTGCTCAGAACAAAAGAACTGTGCTTCCTACACACACCGACTATATCTGGTTCAACTCTGCTTAGGAAAGTGACAAGAACAGTAGATCCTCTTCAGTCCAATATACTGTACATGCTGGGAACAGACGCCAGTGCTATTTGCCCTGTGTATGAAAATGGGAGCACAATAGTGACTCTTGTTACCAGAAAACAACTCTTGCTTGTAGGACCAGAAACTGCATGTGATTCAACTCCTTTTGTGACGGGAAACAAACGCTAGCTCGCCTTACAAGAAACACACTCTGCTTTTGAGAAAAGAGCACTCTTCTACTCTACAGTGATTCTTATGGTGTCTGAACAGTGAGCTTGCTCAGAACAAAAGAACTGTGCTTCCTACACACACGGGCCATATCCAGTTCAATTCTGCTTAGGAAACTGACAAGAACAGTAGATCCTCTTCAGTCCAATACACTGTACATGCAGGGGACAGATGCTAGTGCTTTTTGCAATGTGTATGACAATGGGACCGCAATAGTGACTCTTCTTACCAGAAAGCATCTCTTGCTCATAGGACCACAAACTGCATGTGATTCAACTCCATTTAGGACTGTGAAACAAACGCTAGCTCGCCTTACAAGAAACACACTCTGCTTTTGAGAAAAGAGCACTCTTCTACTCTACTGTGTTTCCTTTGGGGTCCAAACAGTGAGCTTGCTCAGAACAAAAGAACTGTGCTTCCTACACACACGGGTCATATCTAGTTCAACTCTGCTTAGGAAACTGACAAGAACAGTACATCCTCTTCAGACCAATACACTGTACTTGATGGGAACAGACGCGAGTCCTCTTTGCACTGTGTGTGGGAATGGGAGCGTAATTGTGATTTTCCTTACGATAAAACAACTCTTGCTCGTAGGATCAAAAACTGCATGTGATTCTACTACATTTAGGACTGGAAACAAATGCTACCTCCCCTTACAAGAAACACACTCTGCTTTTGTGAAAAGATCACTCTTCTACTCTACTGTGTTTCATATAGGGCCAGAAGAGTGAGCTTACTCAGAACAAAAGAACAGTGCTTCCTAAACACGGCCATATCTAGTTCAATTTTGCATAGAAAACAAACAATAACAGTAGATCCTCTTCAGTCCCATACACTGTACTTGCTGGGAACAGACGCGAGTGCTCTTTGCACTGTATATGGCAACGGGAGCGAAATAGTGACTCTTCTTACCAGAAAACAACTCTTGGTCGTAGGACCAGAAACTGCATGTGATTCTACTCCTTTTGTGACGGGAAACAAACGCTAGCTTGCCTTACAAGAAACACTCTCTGCTTTTGAGAAAAGAGCACACTTCTACTCTACTGTATTTCCTATAGGACCAGAATAGTAAGCTTACTCAGAACAAAAGAACTGTGCTTCCTACACACACGGGCTATATCTAGCTAAACTCTGCTTAGGAAACTGACAAGAACAGTAGCTCCTCTTCAGTCCAATACACTGTACTTGGTGGGAACAGACGCCAGTGCTATTTGCCCTGTGTATGACAATGGGAGCTCAATAGTGATTCTTCTTACCAGAAAAAAACTCTTGCTCCTAGGACCAGAAACTGCAACTGATTCAACTCCATTTAGGACTGTGAAACAACCGCCAGCTCGCCTTACAAGAAACACACTCTGCTTTTGAGAAAAGAGCACTCTTCTACTCTACAGTGTTTCCTATGGGGTCCGAACAGTGAGCTTGCTCAGAACAAAAGAACTGTGCTTCCTACACACACGGGCCATATCTAGTTCAACTCTACTTAGGAAATTGACAAGAACAGTACCTCCTCTTCAGTCCAATACACTGTACTTGCTGGGAACAGATGCGAGTGCTATTTGCACTGTGTATGTCAATGGGAGCACAATAGTGTCTTTCTTTACCAGAAAACAACTTTATCTCGTAGGACCAGAAACTGCATGTGATTCAACTCCATTTAGGACTGGGAAACAAACGCTAGCTCGCCTTACAAGAAACACACTCTGCTTTTGAGAAAAGAGCACTCTTCAACTCTTGTGTGGTTCCTATAGGGCCAGAACAGTGAGCTTGCTCAGAACAAAAGAACTGTGCTTCCTACACACAGGGGCCATATCTAGTTCAACTCTGCTTAGGAAACTGAGAAGAACAGTAGCTCATCTTCAGTCCAATACAGTGTACTTGCTGGGAACAGACGCGAGTGCTATTTGCACTATGTATGGCAATGGGAGCTCAATAGTGACTTTCCTTACCAGAAAAAACTCTAGATCATAGGACCAAAAACTGTATGTGATTTAACTCCATTTAGGAATGGGAAACAAACGCTAGCTCGCCTTACAAGAAACACACTCTGCTTTTGAGAAAAGAGCACTCATCTACTCTACTGTGTTTCCAACAGGGCCAAAACAGTGTGCTTGCTCAGAACAAAAGAACTGTGCTTCCTACACACATGGCCATATCTAGTTCAATTCTGCTTAGGAAACTGACAAGAACAGTAGATCCACTTCCGTCCCATACACTGTACTTACTGGGAACAGACGCCAGTGCTATTTGCCCTGTGTATGACAATGGGAGCACAATAGTGACTCTTCTTACCAGGAAACAACTCTTGCTCGTAGGACCAGAAACTGCATGTGATTCAACTCCATTAAGGACTGGGAAACAAACGATAGGTCGCTTTACAAGAAAACACTCTGCTTTTGAGAAAAGAGCAGTCTTCTACTCTACTGTGTTTCGTATAGGGCCAGAATAGTGAGCTTGCTCAGAACAAAAGAACTGTGCTTCCTACACACACGGGCCATATCTAGTTCAACTCTCCTTAGGAAACTGACAAGAACAGTAGCTCCTCTTCAGTCCAATACACTGTACATGCTGGGAACAGACGCCAGTGCTATTTGCCCTGTGTATGATAATGGGAGCACAATAGTGACTCTTCTTACCAGGAAACAACTCTTGCTCGTAGGACCAGAAACTGCATGTGATTCAACTCCATTTATAACTGGGAAACAAATGCTAGCTCGCCTTACAATAAACACACTCTGCTTTTAAGAAAAGAGCACTCTTCTAGTCTAATGTGTTTTTTGTAGGGCCAGAATAGTGAGCTTGCTCAGAACAAAAGAACTGTGCTTCCTACACACACCGACTATATCTAGTTCATCTCTGCTTAGGAAACTGACAAGAACAGTAGATCCTCTTCAGTCCAATGCACTGTACATGCTGGGAACAGACGCCAGTGCTATTTGCCCTGTGTATGACAATGGGAGCTCAATAGTGACTCTTCTTACCAGAAAACAACTCTTGCTCGTAGGAACAGACACTGCATGTGATTCAACTCCATTTAGGACTGGGAAACAAACACTAGCTTGCCTTACAAGAAACACACTTTGCTTTTGAGAAAAGATCACTCTTCTAATCTACTGTGTTTCCTATAGGGCCAGAACAGTGAGCTTGCTCAGAACAAAAAAACTGTGCTTCCTACACACACGGTCCATATCTAGTTTAACTCCGCTTAGGAAACTGACAAGAACAGTAGCTCCTCTTCAGTCCAATACACTGTACTTGCTGGGCACAGACGCGAGAGCTATTTGCACTGTATATGGCAAGGGGAGCGCAATTGTGACTCTTCTTAACAGAAAACATCTCTTGCTCGTAGGACCAGAAACTGCATGGGATTCAACTCCATTTCAGACTGGGAAACAAACACTAGCTCGCCTAACAAGAAACACACTCTGCTTTTGAGAAAAGAGCACTCTTCTACTCTTCTGTGTTTCCTATGGGGTCCGAACAGTCAGCTTGCTCAGAACAAAAAAACAGTGCTTCCTACACACAGGGGCCATATCTAGTTCAACTCTGCTTAGGAAACTGACAAGAACAGTAGCTCCTCCTCAGTCCAATACACTGTACTTGATGGGAACAGACGCGAGTCCTCTTTGCACTGTGTGTGGCAATGGGAGCGCAATAGTGACTTTCCTTACCAGAAAACAACTCTTGCTCATAGTATTAAAAACTACATGTGATTCAACTCCATTTAGGCCTGAGAAACAAACGCTAGCTCGCCTTACAAGAAACACAATCTGCTTTTTAGAAAAGAGCACTCTTCTACTCTACAGTGATTCCTATGGGGTCTGAACAGTGAGCTTGCTCAGAACAAAAGAACTGTGCTTCCTACACACACGGCCCATATCCAGTTCAATTCTGCTTAGGAAAATGACAAGAACAGTAGATCCTCTTCAGTCCAGTACACTGTACATGCAGGGGACAGATGCTAGTGCTATTGGCAATGTGTATGACAATGGGACCGCAATAGTGACTCTTCTTACCAGAAAACATCTCTTGCTCATAGGACCACAAACTGCATGTGATTCAACTCCATTTAGGACTGCGAAACAAACGCTAGCTCGCCTTACAAGAAACACACTCTGCTTTTGAGAAAAGATCACTCTTCTACTCTACTGTGTTTTCTTTGGGGTCCAAACAGTGAGCTTGCTCAGAACAAAAGAACTGTGCTTCCTACACACACGGGTCATATCTAGTTCAAATCTGCTTAGGAAATTGACAAGAACAGTAGCTCCTCTTCAGTCCAATACACTGTATTTGATGGGAACAGACGCGAGTCCTCTTTGCACTTTGTGTGGGAATGGGAGCGCAATAGTGATTTTCCTTACCAGAAAAAAACTCTTGCTCGTAGGATCAAAAACTGCATGTGATTCAACTACATTTAGGACTGGGAAACCAATGTTACCTCCCCTTACAAGATACACACTCTGCTTTTGAGAAAAGATCACTCTTCTACTCTACTGTGTTTCCTATAGGGCCAGAACAGTGAGCTTACTCAGAACAAAAGAACTGTGCTTCCTACACACACGGCCATATCTAGTTCAATTTTGCTTAGGAAACTAACAAGAACAGTAGATCCTCTTCAGTCCCATACACGGTACTTGCTGGGAACAGACGCGTGTGCTATTTGCACTGTGCATGGCAATGGGAGCGCAATAGTGTCTTTCCTTACCAGAAAAACACTCTAGCTCGTAGGACAAGAAACTGCATGTGATTCAACTCCATTTAGGACTGGGAACCAAACGCTAGCTTGCCTTACAAGAAACACACTCTGCTTTTGAGAAAAGAGCACTCTTCTACTCTACTATGTTTCCTATAGGGCCAGAATAGTGAGCTTGCTCAGAACAAAAGAACTGTGCTTCCTACACACAGGGGCCATATCTAGTTCAACTCTGCTTAGGAAACTGAGAAGAACAGTAGCTCATCTTCAGTCCAATACAGTGTATTGCTGGGAACAGACACGAGTGCTATTTGCACTATGTATGGCAATGGGAGCTCAATAGTGACTTTCCTTACCAGAAAAGAACTCCTGTTCGTAGGACCAAAAACTGCATGTGATTCCAATCCATTTAGGACTGGGAAACAAACACTAGCTCGCCTTACAAGAAACACACTCTGCTTTTGAGAAAAGAGCACTCTTCTACTCTACTGTGTTTCCTACAGGGCCAAAACAGTGAGCTTGCTCAGAACAAAAGAACTGTGCTTCCTACACACACGGCCATATCTAGTTCAATTCTGCTTAAGAAACTACCAAGAACAGGAGATCCTCTTCCGTCCCATACACTGTACTTGCTGGGAACAGACGCCAGTGCTATTTGCCCTGTGTATGATAATGGGAGCGCAATAGTGACTCTTCTTACCAGAAAACAACTCTTGCTCATAGGACCAGAAACTGCACGTGATTCAACTCCATTTATAACTGGGAAACAAACGCTAGCTCGCCTTACAATAAGCAAACTCTGCTTTTGAGAAAAGAGCACTCTTCTAGTCTAATGTGTTTTTTTGTCGGGCCAGAATAGTGTGCTTGCTCAGAACAAAAGAACTGTGCTTCCTACACACACGGGCTATGTCTAGTTCAACTCTGCTTAGGAAACTGACAAGAACATTAGCTCCTCTTCAGTCCAGTACACTGTACATGCTGGGAAAAGACGCCAGTGCTATTTGCCCTGTGTATGATAATGGGAGCGCAATAGTGACTCTTCTTACCAGAAAACAACTCTTGCTCGTAGGACCAAAAACTGCATGTGACTCATCTCCATTTAGGACTGGGAAACAAACGCTAGCTCGATTACAAGAAACACACTCTGCTTTTGAGAAAAGAGCACTCTTCTACTCTACTGTGTTTCCTATGGGGTCAGAACAGTGAGCTTGCTCAGAACAAAAGAACTGTGCTTCCTACACACACGGGCCATATCTACTTCAACTCTACTTAGGAAACTGACAAGAACAGTAGCTCCTCTTCAGTCCAATACACTATACTTGCTGGGAACAGATGCGAGTGCTATTTGCACTGTGTATGGCAATGGGACCGCAATAGTGACTCTTCTTACCAGATAACAACTCTTGCTCGTAGGACCAGAAACTGCATGGGATTCAACTCCATTTCTTACTGGGAAACAAACACTAGCTCGCCTTACAAGAAACACAGTCTGCTTTTGAGAAAGGACCACTCTTCTACTCTACTGTGTTTCCTATGGGATCCGAAAAGTGAGCTTGCTCAGAACAAAAGAACTGTGCTTCCTACACACACGGGCCATATCTAGTTCAACTCTGCTTAGGAAACTGACAAGAACAGTAGCTCCTCTTCAGTCCAATACCCTGTACTTGGTGGGAACAGATGCGAGAGCTATTTGCACTGTGTATGGCAGTGGGAGCGCAATAGTGACTTTCCTTACCAGAAGAGAACTCCTGTTCGTAGGACCAAAAACTGCATGTGATTCAACTCCATTTAGTACTGGGAAACAAACGCTAGCTCGCCTTACAAGAAACACAGTCTGCTTTTGAGAAAGGACCACTCTTCTACTCTACAGTGATTCCTATGGGGTCTGAACAGTGAGCTTGCTCAGAACAAAAGAACTGTGCTTCCTACACACACGGGCCATATCCAGTTCAATTCTGCTTAGGAAACTGACAAGAACAGTAGATCCTCTTCAGTCCAATACACTGTACATGCATAGGACAGATGCTAGTGCTATTTGCAATGTGTATGACAAAGGGACCGCAATAGTGACTCTTCTTTCCAGAAAACATCTCTAGCTCATAGGACCACAAACTGCATGTGATTCAACTCCATTTAGGACTGCGAAACAAACGCTTGCTCGCCTTACAAGAAACACACTCTGCTTTTGAGAAAAGAGCACTCTTCTACTCTACTGTATTTCCTATTGGTCCAGAATAGTGAGCTTGCTCAGAACAAAAGAACTGTGCTTCCTACACACAGGGGCCATATCTAGTTCAACTCTGCTTAGGAAACTGAGAAGAACAGTAGCTCATCTTCAGTCCATTACAGTGTACTTGCTGGGAACAGACGCAGGTGCTATTTACACTATGTATGGCAAAGGGAGGCTCAATAGTGACTTTCCTTACCAGAAAACAACTCTAGCTCCTAGGACCAAAAACTGCATGTGATTCAACTCCATTTAGGACTGCGAAACAAACGCTAGCTCGCCTTACAAGAAACACACTCTGCTTTTGAGAAAAGAGCACTCTTCTACTCTACTGTGTTTCCTTTGGGGTCCAAACAGTGAGCTTGCTCAGAACAAAGAACTGTGCTTCCTACACACACGGGCTATATCTAGTTCAACTCTGCTTAGGAAACTGACAGGAACAGTAGCTCCTCTTCAGTCCAATACACTGTACTTGCTGGAACAGATGCCAGTGATATTTGCCCTTGTGTATGACAATAGGAGTTCAATAGTGACTCTTCTTACCAGAAAAAAAACTCTTGCTCGTAGGACCAGAAACTGCATGTAATTCAACTCCATTTAGGACTGCGCAACAAACGCTAGCTTGCCTTACAAGAAAAACACTCTGCTTTTGAGAAAAGGGCACTCTTCTACTCTAATGTGTTTCCTATGGGTTCGATCAGTGAGCTTACAGTACAAAAGAACTGTGCTTCCTACACACACGGGCCATATCTAGTTCAACTCTGCTTAGGAAACTGACAAGAACAGTAGTTCCTCTTCAGTCCAATACACTGTACTTGATGGGAGCAGACACGAGTCCTCTTTGCACTGTGTGTGGCAATGGGAGCCGCAATAGTGATTTTCTTTACCAGAAAACAACTCTTGCTCGTAGGATCAAAAGCTGCATGTGATTCAACTCCATTTAGGACTGGGAAACAAACGCTAATACGCCTTACATAAAACACTCTCTGCTTTTGAGAAAAGATCACTCTTCTATTCTACTGTGTTTCTTATAGGCCAGAACAGTGAGCTTACTCAGAACAAAAGAACTGTGCTTCCTACACACACGGCCATATCTAGTTCAATTTTGCTTAGGAAACTAACAAGAACAGTAGATCCTCTTCAGTCCCATACACTGTACTTGCTGGGGAACAGACGCGAGTGCTATTTGCACTGTATATGGCAATGGGAGCGAAATAGTGACTCTTCTTACCAGAAAACAACTCTTGCTCGGAGGACCAGAAACTGCCATGTGATTCAACTCCTTTTAGGACGGGAAACAAACGCTAGCTCGCCTTCCAAGAAACACTCTCTGCTTTTGAGAAAAGAGCACTCTTCTACTCTACAGTGTTTCCTATGGGGTCCGAACAGAGAGCTTGCTCAGAACAAAAGAACTGTGCTTCCTACACACACGGGCCATATCTAGTTCAACTCTACTTAGGAAACTGACAAGAACAGTAGCTCCTCTTCAGTCCCAATACACTGTACCTTGCTGGGAACAGACGCCAGTGCTATTTGCCTTGGTGTATGACAATAGGAGTTCAATAGTGACTCTTCTTACCAGAAAAAAAACTCTTGCTCGAAGGACCAGAAACTGCATGTGATTCAACTCCATTTAGGACTGCGCAGACAAACGCTAGCTTGCCTTACAAGAAAAACACTCTGCTTTTGAGAAAAGGGCACTCTTCTACTCTAATGTGTTTCCTATGGGTTCGATCAGTGAGCTTACAGTACAAAAGAACTGTGCTTCCTACACACACGGGCCATATCTAGTTCAACTCTGCTTAGGAAACTGACAAGAACAGTAGTTCCTCTTCAGTCCAATACACTGTACTTGATGGGAACAGACGCGAGTTTCTCTTTGCACTGTGTGTGGCAATGGGAGCACAATAGTGATTTTCTTTACCAGAAAACAACTCTTGCTCGAAGGACCAGAAACTGCATGTGATTCAACTCCATTTATTACTGGGAAACAAACGCTAGCTCCCCTTACAAGAAACACGCTCTGCTTTTGAGAAAAGATCACTCTTCTACTCTACTGTGTTTCTTATAGGGCCAGAACAGTGAGCTTACTCAGAACAAAAGAACTGTGCTTCCTACACACACGGCCATATCTAGTTCAATTTTGCTTAGGAAACTAACAAGAACAGTAGATCCTCTTCAGTCCCATACACTGTACTTGCTGGGAACAGACGCGGAGTGCTATTTGCACTGTATATGGCAATGGGAGCGAAATAGTGACTCTTCCTTACCAGAAAACAACTCTTGCTCGGAGGACCAGAAACTGCATGTGATTCAACTCCTTTTAGGACGGGAAACAAACGCTAGCTCGCCTTCCAAGAAACACTCTCTGCTTTTGAGAAAAAGAGCACTCTTCTACTCTACAGTGTTTCCAATGGGGTCCGAACAGTGAGCTTGCTCAGAACAAAAGAACTGTGCTTCCTACACACACGGGCCATATCTAGTTCAAATCTACATAGGAAACTGACAAGAACAGTAGCTCCTCTTCAGTCCAATACACTGTACTTGCTGGGAACAGACGTGAGTGCTATTTGCACTATGTATGTCAATGGGAGCGCAATAGTGACTTTCCTTACCAGAAAACAACTCTAGCTCGTAGGACCAGAAACTGCATGTGATTCAACTCCATTTAGGACTGGGAACCAAACGCTAGCTTGCCTTACAAGAAAACACACTCTGCTTTTGAGAAAAGAGCACTCTTCTACTCTACAGTGTTTCCTATGGGGTCCGAACAGTGATCTTGCTCAGAACAAAAGAACTGTGCTTCCTACACACACGGGGCCATATCTAGTTCAACTCTACTTAGGAAACTGACAAAAACAGTAGCTCCTCTTCAGTCCAATACACTGTACTTGCTGGGAACAGACGCGAGTGCTATTTGCACTGTGTATGTCAATGGGAGCGCAATATTGACTTTCCTTACCAGAAAACAACTCTTGCTCGTAGGTCCAGAAACTGCATGTGATTCAACTCCTTATAGGACGGGAAACAAACGCTAGCTTGCCTTACAAGAAACACTCTCTGCTTTTGAGAAAAGAGCACTCTTCTACTCTACTGTATTTCCAATAGGACCAGAATAGTGAGCTTGCTCAGAACCAAAGAACTGTGCTTCCTACACACACGGCCATATCTAGTTCAACTCTGCTTAGGAAACTGACAAGAACAGTAGCTCCTCTTCAGTCCAATACACTGTACTTGGTGGGAACAGACGCCAGTGCTATTTGCCCTGTGTATGACAATGGGAGATCAATAGTGACTCTTCTTACCAGAAAAAAACTCTTGCTCGTAGGACCAGAAACTGCATGTGATTCAACTCCATTTAGGACTGTGAAACAAACGCCAGCTCGCCTTACAAGAAACACACTCTGCTTTTGAGAAAAGAGCACTCTTCTACTCTACAGTGTTTCCTATGGGGTCCCAACAGTGAGCTTGCTCAGAACAAAAGAACTGTGCTTCCTACACACACGGGCCATATCTAGTTCAACTCTGCTTAGGAAACTGACAAGAACAGTAGCTCCTCTTCAGTCCAATACACTGTACTTGGTGGGAACAGACGCCAGTGCTATTTGCCTTGTGTATGACAATGGGAGATCAATAGTGACTCTTCTTACCAGAAAAAAACTCTTGCTCATAGGAAAAGAAACTGCATGTGATTCAACTCCATTTTGGACTGGGAACCAAACGCTAGCTCGCCTTACAAGAAACACACTCTGCTTTTGAGAAAAGAGCACTCTTCTACTCTACTGTATTTCCTATTGGTCCAGAATAGTGAGCTTGCTCAGAACAAAAGAACTGTGCTTCCTACACACAGGGGCCATATCTAGTTCAACTCTGCTTAGGAAACTGAGAAGAACAGTAGCTCATCTTCAGTCCAATACAGTGTACTTGCTGGGAACAGACGCAGGTGCTATTTACACTATGTATGGCAAAGGGAGCTCAATAGTGACTTTCCTTACCAGAAAACAACTCTAGCTCCTAGGACCAAAAACTGCATGTGATTCAACTCCATTTAGGACTGCGAAACAAACGCTAGCTCGCCTTACAAGAAACACACTCTGCTTTTGAGAAAAGAGCACTCTTCTACTCTACTGTGTTTCCTTTGGGGTCCAAACAGTGAGCTTGCTCAGAACAAAGAACTGTGCTTCCTACACACACGGGCTATATCTAGTTCAACTCTGCTTAGGAAACTGACAGGAACAGTAGCTCCTCTTCAGTCCAATACACTGTACTTGCTGGGAACAGATGCCAGTGATATTTGCCTTGTGTATGACAATAGGAGTTCAATAGTGACTCTTCTTACCAGAAAAAAAACTCTTGCTCGTAGGACCAGAAACTGCATGTAATTCAACTCCATTTAGGACTGCGCAACAAACGCTAGCTTGCCTTACAAGAAAAACACTCTGCTTTTGAGAAAAGGGCACTCTTCTACTCTAATGTGTTTCCTATGGGTTCGATCAGTGAGCTTACAGTACAAAAGAACTGTGCTTCCTACACACACGGGCCATATCTAGTTCAACTCTGCTTAGGAAACTGACAAGAACAGTAGTTCCTCTTCAGTCCAATACACTGTACTTGATGGGAACAGACACGAGTCCTCTTTGCACTGTGTGTGGCAATGGGAGCGCAATAGTGATTTTCTTTACCAGAAAACAACTCTTGCTCGTAGGATCAAAAGCTGCATGTGATTCAACTCCATTTAGGACTGGGAAACAAACGCTAATACGCCTTACATAAAACACTCTCTGCTTTTGAGAAAAGATCACTCTTCTATTCTACTGTGTTTCTTATAGGGCCAGAACAGTGAGCTTACTCAGAACAAAAGAACTGTGCTTCCTACACACACGGCCATATCTAGTTCAATTTTGCTTAGGAAACTAACAAGAACAGTAGATCCTCTTCAGTCCCATACACTGTACTTGCTGGGAACAGACGCGAGTGCTATTTGCACTGTATATGGCAATGGGAGCGAAATAGTGACTCTTCTTTCCAGAAAACAACTCTTGCTCGTAGGACCAGAAACTGCATGTGATTCAACTCCTTTTAGGACGGGAAACAAACGCTAGCTCGCCTTCCAAGAAACACTCTCAGCTTTTGAGAAAAGAGCACTCTTCTACTCTACAGTGTTTCCTTGTTGCCCGAACAGTGAGCTTGCTCAGAACAAAAGAACTGTGCTTCCTACACACACGGGCCATATCTAGTTCAACTCTACTTAGGAAACTGACAAGAACAGTAGCTCCTCTTCAGTCCAATACACTGTACTTGCTGGGAACACACGCGAGTGCTATTTGCACTGTGTATGTCAATGGGAGCGCAATAGTGACTTTCCTTACCAGAAAACAACTCTAGCTCGTAGGAACAGAAACTGCATGTGATTCAACTCCATTTAGGACTGGGAAACAAACGCTAGCTCGCCTTACACGAAACACACTCTGCTTTTGAGAAAAGAGCACTCTTCTACTCTACAGTGTTTCCTATGGGGTCCGAACAGTGAGCTTGCTCAGAACAAAAGAACTGTGCTTCCTACACACACGGGCCATATCTAGTTCAACTCTACTTAGGAAACTGACAAGAACAGTAGCTCCTCTTCAGTCCAATACACTGTACTTGATGGGAACAGACGCGAGTTCTCTTTGCACTGTGTGTGGCAATGGGAGCACAATAGTGATTTTCTTTACCAGAAAACAACTCTTGCTCATAGGATCAAAAACTGCATGTGATTCAACTCCATTTATTACTGGGAAACAAACGCTAGCTCCCCTTACAAGAAACACGCTCTGCTTTTGAGAAAAGATCACTCTTCTACTCTACTGTGTTTCTTATAGGGCCAGAACAGTGAGCTTACTCAGAACAAAAGAACTGTGCTTCCTACACACACGGCCATATCTAGTTCAATTTTGCTTAGGAAACTAACAAGAACAGTAGATCCTCTTCAGTCCCATACACTGTATTTGCTGGGAACAGACGCGAGTGCTATTTGCACTGTATATGGCAATGGGAGCGAAATAGTGACTCTTCTTACCAGAAAACAACTCTTGCTCAGAGGACCAGAAACTGCATGTGATTCAACTCCTTTTAGGATGGGAAACAAACGCTAGCTCGCCTTCCAAGAAACACTCTCTGCTTTTGAGAAAAGAGCACTCTTCTACTCTACAGTGTTTCCTATGGGGTCCGAACAGTGAGCTTGCTCAGAACAAAAGAACTGTGCTTCCTACACACACGGGCCATATCTAGTTCAAATCTACATAGGAAACTGACAAGAACAGTAGCTCCTCTTCAGTCCAATACACTGTACTTGCTGGGAACAGACGTGAGTGCTATTTGCACTATATATGTCAATGGGAGCGCAATAGTGACTTTCCTTACCAGAAAACAACTCTAGCTCGTAGTACCAGAAACTGCATGTGATTCAACTCCATTTAGGACTGGGAACCAAACGCTAGCTTGCCTTACAAGAAACACACTCTGCTTTTGAGAAAAGAGCACTCTTCTACTCTACAGTGTTTCCTATGGGGTCCGAACAGTGATCTTGCTCAGAACAAAAGAACTGTGCTTCCTACACACACGGGCCATATCTAGTTCAACTCTACTTAGGAAACTGACAAAAACAGTAGCTCCTCTTCAGTCCAATACACTGTACTTGCTGGGAACAGACGCGAGTGCTATTTGCACTGTGTATGTCAATGGGAGCGCAATATTGACTTTCCTTACCAGAAAACAACTCTTGCTCGGTGGACCAGAAACTGCATGTGATTCAACTCCTTATAGGACGGGAAACAAACGCTAGCTTGCCTTACAAGAAACACTCTCTGCTTTTGAGAAAAGAGCACTCTTCTACTCTACTGTATTTCCAATAGGACCAAAATAGTGAGCTTGCTCAGAACAAAAGAACTGTGCTTCCTACACACACGGGCCATATCTAGTTCAACTCTGCTTAGGAAACTGACAAGAACAGTAGCTCCTCTTCAGTCCAATACACTGTACTTGGTGGGAACAGACGCCAGTGCTATTTGCCCTGTGTGACAATGGGAGATCAATAGTGACTCTTCTTACCAGAAAAAAACTCTTGCTCGTAGGACCAGAAACTGCATGTGATTCAACTCCATTTAGGACTGTGAAACAAACACCAGCTCACCTTACAAGAAACACACTCTGCTTTTGAGAAAAGAGCACTCTTCTACTCTACAGTGTTTCATATGGGGTCCCAACAGTGAGCTTGCTCAGAACAAAAGAACTGTGCTTCCTACACACACGGGCCATATCTAGTTCAACTCTGCTTAGGAAACTGACAAGAACAGTAGCTCCTCTTCAGTCCAATACACTGTACTTGGTGGAAACAGACGCCAGTGCTATTTGCCTTGTGTATGACAATGGGAGATCAATAGTGACTCTTCTTACCAGAAAAAAACTCTTGCTCATAGGAAAAGAAACTGCATGTGATTCAACTCCATTTTGGACTGGGAACCAAACGCTAGCTCGCCTTACAAGAAACACACTCTGCTTTGAGAAAAGAGCACTCTTCTACTCTACTGTATTTCCTATTGGTCCAGAATAGTGAGCTTGCTCAGAACAAAAGAAATGTGCTTCCTACACACAGGGGCCGTATCTAGTTCAACTCTGCTTAGGAAACTGAGAAGAACAGTAGCTCATTTTCAGTCCAATACAGTGTACTTGCTGGGACCAGACGCGAGTGCTATTTGCACTATGTATGGCAAAGGGAGCTCAATAGTGACTTTCCCTACCAAAAAAACAACTCTTGCTCATAGGACCAAAAACTGCATGTGATTCAACTCCATTTAGGACTGCAAAACAAACGCTAGCTCGCCTTACAGGAAACACACTCTGCTTTTGAGAAAAGAGCACTCTTCTACTCTACTGTGTTTCCTACAGGGCCAAAAGAGTGAGCTTGCTCAGAACAAAAGAACTGTGCTTCCTACACACACAGCCATATCTAGTTCAATTCTGCTTAGGAAACTGACGAGAACAGTAGATCCTCTTCCGTCCCATATATTGTACTTGCTGGGAACAGACGCCAGTGCTATTTGCCCTGTGTATGACAATGGGAGCACAATAGTGACTCTTCTTACCAGAAAACAACTCTTGCTCGTAGGACCAGAAACTGCATGTGATTCAACTCCATTTAGGACTGGGAAACAAACGCTAGCTCGCTTTACAAGAAAAACACTCTGCTTTTGAGAAAAGAGTAGTCTTCTACAATACTGTGTTTCCTATAGTGCCAGAATAGTGAGCTAGCTCAGAACAAAAGAACTGTGCTTCCTACACACAAGGGCTATATCTAGTTCAACTCTGCTTAGAAAACTGACACGAACAGTGTAGCTCCTCTTCATTCCAATACACTGTACATGCTGGGAAAAGACGCCAGTGCTATTTGCCCTGTGTATGATAATGGGAGCGCAATAGTGACTCTTCTTACCAGAAAACAACTCTTGCTCGTAGGATCAGAAACTGCATGTGATTCAACTCCATTTATAACTGGGAAACAAACGCTAGCTCGCCTTTCAATAAACACACTCTGCTTTTGAGAAAAGAGCACTCTTCTAGTCTAATGTGTTTTTTGTAGGGCCAGAATAGTGAGCTTGCTCAGAACAAAAGAACTGTGCTTCCTACACACACCGACTATATCTAGTTCAATTCTGCTTAGGAAACTGACAAGAACAGTAGATCCTCTTCAATCCAATACACTGTACATGCTGGGAACAGACGCCAGTGCTATTTGCCCTGTGTATGACAATGGGAGCACAATAGTGACTCTTCTTACCAGAAAACAACTCTGGCTCGTAGGACCAGAAACTGCATGTGATTCATCTCCATTTAGGACTGCGAAACAAACGCTAGCTCGCCTTACAAGAAACACACTCTGCTTTTGAGAAAAGAGCACTCTTCTACTCCACAGTGATTCCTATGGGGTCTGAACAGTGAGCTTGCTCAGAACAAAAGAACTGTGCTTCCTACACACACGGGCCATATCCAGTTCAATTCTGCTTAGGAAACTGACAAGAACAGTAGATCCTCTTCAGTCCAATACACTGTACATGCAGGGGACAGATGCTAGTGCTATTTGCAATGTGTATGACAATGGGACCGCAATAGTGACTCTTCTTACCAGAAAACATCTCTTGCTCATAGGACCACAAACTGCATGTGATTCAACTCCATTTAGGACTGCGAAACAAACGCTAGCTCGCCTTACAAGAAACACACTCTGCTTTTGAGAAAAGAGCACTCTTCTACTCTACTGTGTTTCCTTTAGGGTCCAAACAGTGAGCTTGCTCAGAACAGAAGAACTGTGCTTCCTACACACACGGGTCATATCTAGATCAACTCTGCTTAGGAAACTGACAAGAACAGTAGATCCTTTTCAGTCCAATACACTGTACTTGATGGGAATAGACGCGAGTGCTATTTGCACTGTGTATGGCAATTGGAGCACAATAGTGACTCTTCTTACCAGAAAACAACTCTTGCTCGTAGGACCAGAATCTGCATGGGATTCAACTCCATTTCTGACTGGGAAACAAATACTAGCTGCCTTACAAGAAACACACTCTGCTTTTGAGAAAAGAGCACTCTTCTACTCTACTGTGTTTTCTATGGGATCCGAACAGTGAACTTGCTCAGAACAAAAGAACTGTGCATCCTACACACACGGGCCATATCTAGTTCAACTCTGCTTAGGAAACTGACAAGAACAGTACCTCCTCTTCAGTCCAATACACTGTACTTGCTGGGAACAGACGCGAGTGCTATTTGCACTGTGTATGACAATGGGAGGGCAATAGTGACTTTCCTTACCAGAAAACAACTCTTACTCATAGGACCAAAAACTGCATGTGATTCAACTCCATTTAGGACTGGGAAACAAACGCTAGCTCGCCTTACAAGAAACACACTCTGCTTTTGAGAAAAGAGCAGTCTTCTACAATACTGTGTTTCCTATAGGGCCAGAATAGTGAGCTAGCTCAGAACAAAAGAACTGTGCTTCCTACACACACGGGCTATATCTAGTTCAACTCTGCTTAGAAAACTGACACGAACAGTGTAGCTCCTCTTCATTCCAATACACTGTACATGCTGGGAACAGACGCCAGTGCTATTTGCCCTGTGTATGATAATGGGAGCGCAATAGTGACTCTTCTTACCAGAAAACAACTCTGGCTCGTAGGATCAGAAACTGCATGTGATTCAACTCCATTTATAACTGGGAAACAAACGCTAGCTCGCCTTTCAGTAAACACACTCTGCTTTTGAGAAAAGAGCACTCTTCTAGTCTAATGTGTTTTTTGTAGGGCCAGAATAGTGAGCTTGCTCAGAACAAAAGAACTGTGCTTCCTACACACACCGACTATATCTAGTTCAATTCTGCTTAGGAAACTGACAAGAACAGTAGATCCTCTTCAATCCAATACACTGTACATGCTGGGAACAGACGCCAGTGCTATTTGCCCTGTGTATGACAATGGGAGCGCAATAGTGACTCTTCTTACCAGAAAACAACTCTGGCTCGTAGGACCAGAAACTGCATGTGATTCATCTCCATTTAGGACTGTGAAACAAACGCTAGCTCGCCTTACAAGAAACACACTCTGCTTTTGAGAAAAGAGCACTCTTCTACTCCACAGTGATTCCTATGGGGTCTGAACAGTGAGCTTGCTCAGAACAAAAGAACTGTGCTTCCTACACACACGGGCCATATCCAGTTCAATTCTGCTTAGGAAACTGACATGAACAGTAGAACCTCTTCAGTCCAATACACTGTACATGCAGGGGACAGATGCTAGTGCTATTTGCAATGTGTATGACAATGGGACCGCAATAGTGACTCTTCTTACCAGAAAACATCTCTTGCTCGTAGGACCACAAACTGCATGTGATTCAACTCCATTTAGGACTGTGAAACAAACGCTAGCTCGCCTTACAAGAAACACACTCTGCTTTTGAGAAAAGAGCACTCTTCTACACTACTGTGTTTCCTTTGGGGTCCAAACAGTGAGCTTGCTCAGAACAAAAGAACTGTGCTTCCTACACACACGGGCTATATCTAGTTCAACTCTGCTTAGGAAAATGACAAGAACAGTAGCTCCTCTTCAGTCCAATACACTGTACATGCTGGGAACAGAAGCCAGTGCTATTTGCCCTTTGTATGACAATGGGAGTTCAACAGTGACTCTTCTTACCAGAAAAAAAACTCTTGCTCGTAGGTCCAGAACCTGCATGTGATTCAACTCATTTAGGACTGCGCAACAAACGCTAGCTTGCCTTACAAGAAAAACACTCTGCTTTTGAGAAAAGGGCACTTTTCTACTCTAATGTGTTTCCTATGGGTTCGATCAGTGAGCTTACAGTACAAAAGAACTGTGCTTCCTACACACACGGGCCATATCAAGTACAACTCTGCTTAGGAAACTGACAAGAACAGTAGCTCCTCTTCAGTCCAATACACTGTACTTGATGGGAACAGACGCGAGTCCTCTTTGCACTGTGTGTGGCAATGGGAGCACAATAGTGACTTTCCTTACCAGAAAACAACTCTTGCTCGTAGGACCAAAAACTGCATGTGATTCAACTACATTTTGGACTGGGAACCAAACGCTAGCTCGCCTTACAAGAAACACACTCTGCTTTTGAGAAAAGAGCACTCTTCTACTCTACTGTGTTTCCTATTGGGCCAGAATAGTGAGCTTGCTCAGAACAAAAGAATTGTGCTTCCTACACACAGGGGCCATATCTAGTTCAACTCTGCTTAGGTAACTGAGAAGAACAGTAGCTCATCTTCAGTCCAATACAGTGTACTTGCTGGGAACAGACGCGAGTGCTATTTGCACTATGTATGGCAATGGGAGCTCAATAGTAACTTTCCTTACCAGAAAACAACTCTAGCTCGTAGGACCAAAAACTGCATGTGATTCAACTCCATTTAGGACTGCGAAACAAACGCTGTCTCGCCTTACAAGAAACACAATCTGCTTTTGAGAAAAGAGCACTCTTCTTCTCTACTGTGTTTCTTACAGGGCCAAAACAGTGAGCTTGCTCAGAACAAAAGAACTGTGCCTCCTACACACATGGCCATATCTAGTTCAATTCTGCTTAGGAAACTGACAAGAAGAGTAGATCCTCTTCCGTCCCATACACTGTACTTGCTGGGAACAGAAGCCAGTGCTATTTGCCCTGTGTATGACAATGGGAGCACAATAGTGACTCTTCTTACCAGAAAACAACTCTGGCTCGTAGGACCAGAAACTGCATGTGATTCAACTCCATTTATAACTGGGAAACAAACGCTAGCTCGCCTTACAATAAACACACTCTGCTTTTGAGAAAAGAGCACTCTTCTAGTCTAATGTGTTTTTTGTAGGGCCAGAATAGTGAGCTTGATCAGAACAAAAGTACTGTGCTTCCTACACACACTGACTATATCTAGTTCAACTATGCTTAGGAAACTGACAAGAACAGTAGATCCTCTTCAGTCCAATACACTGTACATGCTGCGAACAGACGCCAGTGCTATTTGCCCTGTGTATGACAATGGGAGCACAATAGTGACTCTTCTTACCAGAAAACAACTCTTGCTCGTAGGACCAGAAACTGCATGTGATTCATCTCCATTTAGGACTGCGAAACAAACGCTAGCTCGCCTTACAAGAAACACACTCTGCTTTTGAGAAAAGAGCACTCTTCTACTCTACAGTGATTCCTATGGGGTCTGAACAGTGAGATTGCTCAGAACAAAAGAACTGTGCTTCCTACACACACGGGCCATATCCAGTTCAATTCTGCTTAGGAAACTGACAAGAACAGTAGATCCTCTTCAGTCCAATACACTGTACATGCAGGGGACAGATGCTAGTGCTATTCGCAATGTGTACGACAATGGGACCGCAATAGTGACTCTTCTTACCAGAAAACATCTCGTGCTCATAGGACCACAAACTGCATGTGATTCAACTCCATTTAGGACTGTAAAACAAACGCTAGCTCGCCTTACAAGAAAGACACTCTGCTTTTGAGAAAAGAGCACTCTTCTACTCTACTGTGTTTCCTTTGGGGTCCAAACAGTGAGCTTGCTCAGAACAAAAGAACTGTGCTTCCTACACACACGGGCCATATCTAGTTCAATTCTATTTAGGAAACTGACAAGAAGAGTAGATCTTCTTCAGTCCAATACACTGTACATGCTAGGAACGGACACCAGTGCTATTTGCACTGTGTATGGCAATGGGAGCGAAATAGTGACTCTTCTTACCAGAAAACAACTCCTGCTCATAGGACAAAAAACTCCATTTTATTCAACTCCATTTCGGACTGGGAAACAAACGCTAGCTCGCCTTACAAGAAACACACTCTGCTTTTGAGAAAAGAGCACTCTTCTACTCTACTGTGTTTCCTATGGCACTGAACAGTGAGCTTGCTCAGAACAAAAGAACTGTGCTTCCTACACACACGGCCATATCTAGTTCAACTTGGCTTAGGAAACTGACAAGAACAGTAGCTCCTCTTCAGTCCAATACACTGTATTGCTGGGAACAGACGGGAGTGCTATTTGCACTGTGTATGACAATGGGAGCGCAATAGTGACTCTTCTTACCAGAAAACAACTCTTGCTCATAGGACCAGAAACTGCATGTGATTCAACTCCATTTAGGACTGGGAACCAAACGCCAGCTCGCCTTACAAAAAACACACTCTGCTTTTGAGAAAAGAGCACTCTTCTACTCTACTGTGTTTCCTATAGGGCCACTACTGTGAGATTGCACAGAACAAAAGAACTGTGCTTCCTACACACACGGGCCATATCTAGTTCAACTCTGCTTAGTAAACTGAGAAGAACAGTAGATACTCTTCAGTCCAATACCTTGTAAAGGCTGGGAACACACGCGAGTGCAATTTGCAATGTGTATGGCAATGGGAGCGCAATAGTGACATTCCTTACCAGAAAACAAGTCTTGCTCGTAGGACCAACAACTGCATGTGATTCAACTTCATTTAGAACTGGGAAAGAAACGCTAGCTCGCCTTACAAGAAACACTCTCTGCTTTTGAAAAAAAAGAGCACTCTTCTACTCTACTGTGTTTCCTATAGGGCCAGAACAGTGAGCTTGCACAGAACAAAGGAAGTGTGCTTCCTACACACAGGCCATATCTAGTTCAATTCTGCTTAGGAAACTGACAAGCACAGTATCTCGTCTTCAGTTAAAATACACTGTATATGCTGGGAACAGACACCAGTGCTATTTGCCCTGTGTATGACAATGGGAGCACAATAGTGACTCTTCTTACCAGAAAACAACTCTTGCTCATAGAACCAGAAACAGCATGTGACTCCACTCCATTTTGGACTGGGAATGAAACACTAGCTCGCCATACAAGAAACACACTCTGCTTTTGAGAAAAGAGCACTCTTCTACTCTACTGTGTTTCCTATAGGGCCAGAACAGTGAGCTTGCTCAGAACAAAAGAACTGTGCTTCCTACACACACGGGCCATATCCAGTTCAATTCTGCTTAGGAAACTGACAAGAACAGTAGATCCTCTTCAGTCCAATACACTGTACATGCAGGGGACAGATGCTAGTGCTATTTGCAATTTGTATGACAATGGGACCGCAATAGTGACTCTTCTTACCAGAAAACATCTCTTGCTCGTAGGACCACAAACTGCATGTGATTCAACTCCATTTAGGACTGCAAAACAAACGCTAGCTCGCCTTACAAGAAACACACTCTGCTTTTGAGAAAAGAGCACTCTTCTACTCTACTGTGTTTCCTTTGGGGTCCAAACAGTGAGCTTGCTCAGAACAAAAGAACTGTGCTTCCTACACACACGGGCTATATCTAGTTCAACTCTGCTTAGGAAAATGACAAGAACAGTAGCTCCTCTTCAGTCCAATACACTGTACATGCTGGGAACAGAAGCCAGTGCTATTTGCCCTTTGTATGACAATGGGAGTTCAACAGTGACTCTTCTTACCAGAAAAAAAACTCTTGCTCGTAGGTCCAGAAACTGCATGTGATTCAACTCATTTAGGACTGCGCAACAAACGCTAGCTTGCCTTACAAGAAAAACACTCTGCTTTTGAGAAAAGGGCACTTTTCTACTCTAATGTGTTTCCTATGGGTTCGATCAGTGAGCTTACAGTACAAAAGAACTGTGCTTCCTACACACACGGGCCATATCAAGTACAACTCTGCTTAGGAAACTGACAAGAACAGTAGCTCCTCTTCAGTCCAATACACTGTACTTGATGGGAACAGACGCGAGTCCTCTTTGCACTGTGTATGACAATGGGAGTGCAATAGTGACTCTTCTTTCCATAAAAGAACTCTTGCTCATACGACCAGAAACTGCATGTGATTCAACTTCATTTAGGACTGGGAAGCAAACGCTAGCTTGCCTTACAAGAAACACACTCTGCTTTTGAGAAAAGAGCACTCTTCTACTCTACTGTGTTTCCTATGGGGTCCGAACAGTGAGCTTGCTCAGAACAAAAGAACTGTTCTTCCTACACACACGGGCCATATCTAGTTCAACTCTGCTTAGGAAACTGACAAGAACAGTAGATCCTCTTCAGTCCAATACACTGTACTTGCTGGAAACAGACGCGAGTGCTATTTGCACTGTGTATAGCAAAGGGAGCACAATAGTGACTTTCCTTACCAGAAAACAAATCTAGCTTGTAGGACCAAAAACTGCATGTGATTCAACTCCATTTAGGACTGGGAAACAAATACTAGCTTGCCTTACAAGATACACATTCTGCTTTTGAGAAAAGAGCACTCTTCTACTCTACTGTGTTTCCTGTAGGGCCAGAACAGAAAGCTTGCTCAGAACAGAAGAACTGTGCTTCGTACACACACGGGCCATATATAGTTCAATTCTGCTTAGGAAACTGACAAGAACAGTAGATCCTCTTCATCCAACACACTGTACTTGCTGGGAACAGACGCGAGTGCTATTTGTACTGTGTATGGCAATGGGAGTGCAATAGTGACTCTTCTAACCAGAATACAACGCTTGCTCCTAGGACCAGAAACTGCATTTGATTCAACTCCATTTAGGACTGGGAAACAAACACTAGCTTGCCTTACAAGAAACACACTCTGCTTTTGAGAAAAGAGCACTCTTCTACTCTACTGTGTTTCCTATAGGGCCAGAACAGTGAGCTTGCTCAGAACAAAAGAACTGTGCTTCCTACACACATAGGCCATATCTGGTTCAACTCTGCTTAGGAAACTGAGAAGAAAAGTAGCTCCTCTTAAGTCCAATACTCTGTAAAGGCTGGGAACACACGCGAGTGCAATTTCGAATGTGTATAGTAATGGGAGCACAATAGTGACATTCCTTACCAGAAAACAAGTCTTGCTCGTAGGACCAAAAACTCCATGTGATTCAACTTCATTTAGAACTGGGAAAGAAACGCTAGCTCGCCTTACAAGAAACACACTCTGCTCTTGAAAAAAAAGAGCACTCTTCTACTCTACTGTATTTCCTATAGGGCCAGAGCAGTGAGCTTGCACAGAACAAAAGAAGTGTGCTTCCTACACACACGGCCATATCTAGTTCAATTCTGCTTAGGAAACTGACAAGAACAGTATCTCGTCTTTAGTTAAAATACACTGTATATGCTGGGAACAGACACCAGTGCTATTTGCCCTGTTTATGACAATGGGAGCACAATAGTGACTCAGGTTACCATAAAACAATTCTTGCTCATAGAACCAGAAACAGCATGTGCCTCCACTCCATTTTGGACTGGGAAAGAAACACTAGCTCGCCTTAGAAGAAACACACTCTGCTTTTGAGAAAAGAGCACTCTTCTACTCTACTGTGTTTCCTATAGGGCCAGAACAGTGAGCTTGCTCAGATCAAAAGAACTGTGCTTCCTGCACACAGGGGCCATATCTAGTTCAACTCTACTTAGGAGACTGACAAGAACAATAGCTGCTCTCAGTCCAATACACTGTACGTGCTGGGAACAGATGCCAGTGCTATTTGCCCTGTGTATGACAATGGGAGTGCAATAGTGACTCTTCTTTCCATAAAAGAACTCTTGCTCATACGACCAGAAACTGCATGTGATTCAACTTCATTTAGGACTGGGAAGCAAACGCTAGCTTGCCTTACAAGAAACACACTCTGCTTTTGAGAAAAGAGCACTCTTCTACTCTACTGTGTTTCCTATGGGGTCCGAACAGTGAGCTTGCTCAGAACAAAAGAACTGTTCTTCCTACACACACGGGCCATATCTAGTTCAACTCTGCTTAGGAAACTGACAAGAACAGTAGATCCTCTTCAGTCCAATACACTGTACTTGCTGGGAACAGACGCGAGTGCTATTTGCACTGTGTATGGCAAAGGGAGCGCAATAGTGACTTTCCTTACCAGAAAACAAATCTAGCTCGTAGGACCAAAAACTGCATGTGATTCTACTCCATTTAGCACTGGGAAACAAATACTAGCTCGCCTTACAAGAAACACACTCTGCTTTTGAGAATAGAGCACTCTTCTACTCTACTGTGTTTCCTATAGGGCCAGAACAGTGAGCTTCCTCAGAACAAAAGAACTGTGCTTCCTACACACATAGGCCATATATAGTTCAATTCTGCTTAGGAAACTGAGAAGAAAAGTACCTCCTCTTAAGTCCAATACTCTGTAAAGGCTGGGAACACACGCGAGTGCAATTTGCAATATGTATAGTAATGGGAGCACAATAGTGACATTCCTTACCAGAAAACAAGTCTTACTCTTAGGACCAAAAACTCCATGTGATTCAACTTCATTTAGAACTGGGAAAGAAACGCTAGCTCGCCTTACAAGAAACACACTCTGCTCTTGAAAAAAAAGAGCACTCTTCTATTCTACTGTATTTTCTATAGGGCCAGAGCAGTGAGCTTGCACAGAACAAAAGAAGTGTGCTTCCTACACACACGGCCATATCTAGTTCAATTCTGCTTAGGAAACTGACAAGAACAGTATCTCGTCTTCAGTTAAAATACACTGTATATGCTGGGAACAGACACCAGTGCTATTTGCCCTGTTTATGACAATGGGAGCACAATAGTGACTCATGTTACCATAAAACAATTCTTGCTCATAGAACCAGAAACAGCATGTGCCTCCAGTCCATTTTGGACTGGGAAAGAAACACTAGCTCGCCTTACAAGAAACACACTCTGCTTTTGAGAAAAGGGCACTCTTCTACTCTACTGTGTTTCTTATAGGGCCAGAACAGTGAGCTTGCTCAGATCAAAAGAACTGTGCTTCCTGCACACACGGCCATATCTAGTTCAATTCTGCTTAGGAAACTGACAAGAACAGTAGATCCTCTTCAGTCCAATACACTGTACGTGCTGGGAACAGATGCCAGTGCTATTTGCCCTGTGAATGACAATGGGAGTGCAATAGTGACTCTTCTTTCCAGAAAAGAACTCTTGCTCATACGACCAGAAACTGCATGTGATTCAACTTCATTTAGGACTGGGAAACAAACGCTAGCTTGCCTTACAAGAAACACACTCTGCTTTTGAGAAAAGAGCACTCTTCTACTCTACTGTGTTTCCTATGGGGTCCGAACAGTGAGCTTGCTCAGAACAAAAGAACTGTTCTTCCTACACAAACGGGCCATATCTAGTTCAACTCTGCTTAGGAAACTGACAAGAACAGTAGATCCTCTTCAGTCCAATACACTGTACTTGCTGGAAACAGACGCGAGTGCTATTTGCACTGTGTATGGCAAAGGGAGTGCAATAGTGACTTTCCTTACCAGAAAACAAATCTAGCTCGTAGGACCAAAAACTGCATGTGATTCAACTCCATTTAGGACTGGGAAACAAATGCTAGCTCGCCTTACAAGAAACACATTCTGCTTTTGAGAAAAGAGCACTCTTCTACTCTACTGTGTTTCCTGTAGGGCCACAACAGAAAGCTTGCTCAGAACAAAGGAACTGTGCTTCCTACACACATGGGCCATATATAGTTCAATTCTGCTTAGGAAACTGACAAGAACATTAGATCCTCTTCAGTCCAACACACTGTACTTGCTGGGAACAGACTCGAGTGCTATTTGTACTGTGTATGGCAATGGGAGTGCAATAGTGACTCTTCTAACCAGAATACAACGCTTGCTCGTAGGACCAGAAACTGCATTTGATTCAACTCCATTTAGGACTGGGAAACAAATGCTAGCTTGCCTTACAAGAAACACACTCTGCTTTTGAGAAAAGAGCACTCTGCTACTCTACTGTGTTTCCTATAGGGCCAGAACAGTGAGCTTACTCAGAACAAAAGAACTGTGCTTCCTACACACATAGGCCATATCTGGCTCAACTCTGCTTAGGAAACTGAGAAGAAAAGTAGCTCCTCTTAAGTCCAATACTCTGTAAAGGCTGGGAACACACGCGAGTGCAATTTGCAATGTGTATGGTAATGGGAGCACAATAGTGACATTCCTTACCAGAAAACAAGTCTTGCTCGTAGGACCAAAAACTCCATGTGATTCAACTTCATTTAGAACTGGGAAAGAAACGCTAGCTCGCCTTACAAGAAACACACTCTGCTTTTGAAAAAAAAGAGCACTCTTCTACTCTACTGTATTTCCTATAGGGCCAGAGCAGTGAGCTTGCACAGAACAAAAGAAGTGTGCTTCCTACACACACGGCCATATCTAGTTCCTTTCTGCTTAGGATACTGACAAGAACAGTATTTCGTCTTCAGTTAAAATACACTGTATATGCTGGGAACAGACACCAGTGCTATTTGCCCTGTGTATGACAATGGGAGCGCAAGAGTGACTCTTGTTACCAGAAAACAACTCTTGCTCATAGAACCAGAAACAGCATGTAACTCCACTCCATTTTGGACTGGGAAAGAAACACTAGCTTGCCTTACAAGAAACACATTCTGCTTTTGAGAAAAGAGCACGCTTCTACTCTACTGTGTTTCCTGTAGGGCCAGAACAGAAAGCTTGCTCAGAACAAAAGAACTGTGCTTCCTACACACACGGCCATATCTAGTTCAATAATGATTAGGAACCTGACAAGAACAGTATGTCCTCTTCAGTCAAAATACACTGTATATGCTGGGAACAGACACCAGTGCTATTTGCCCTGTGTATGATAATGGGAGCGCAATAGTGACTCTTCTTACCAGAAAACAACTCTTGCTCATATGACCAGAAACTGCAAGGGATTCAACTCCATTTAGGACTGGGAAACAAACGCTAGCTCGCCTTACAAGAAACACACTCTGCTTTTGAGAAAAGAGCACTCTTCTACTCTACTGTGTTTCCTATAGGGCCAGAACAGTGAGCTTGCTCAGAAAAAAAGAACTGTACTTCCTACACACACGGGCCATATCTAGTTCAACTCTGCTTAGGAAACTGAGAAGAAAAGTAGCTCTTCTTCAGTCCAATACACTGTACATGCTGGGAAAAGACGCCAGTGCTATTTGCCCTGTGTACGATAATAGGAGCAATAGTGACTCTTCTTACGAGAATACAGCTCTTGCTCGTTGGACAAGAAACTGCATGGGATTCAACTCCATTTAAGACTGGGAAAAAAACTCTAGCTTGCCTTACAAGAAACACACTCTGCTTTTGAGAAAAGAGCACTCTTCTACTCTACAGTGTTTCCTATTGCGTCCGAACAGTGAGCTTGCTCAGAACAAAAGAACTGTGCTTCCGACACACATGGGCCATATCTACTTCAACTCTGCTTAGGAAACTGACAGGAACAGGAGCTCCTCTTCAGTCCAATACAGTGTATTTGCTGGGAACAGACGCATGTGCTATTTGTACTGTGTATGGAAATGGGAGCGCAATAGTGACTCTTCTTACCAGAAAACATCTCTTTCTCATAGGACCACAAACTGTTTATGACTCAACTCCATTTAGGACTGGGAAACAAACGCTAGCTCGCCTTCCAAGAAAAACACTCTGCTTTTGTGAAAAGAGCACACTTCTACTCTACTGTGTTTTTTATGGGGTCCGATCAGTGAGCTTGCTCAGAACAAAAGAACTGTGCTTCCTACACACACGGCCATATCTAATTGAATTCTGCTTAGGAACCTGACAAGAACAGTAGATCCTCTTCAGTTCAATACATTGTACATGCTGGAAACCGATGCCAGTGCTATTTGCCCTGTGTATGACAATGGGAGCACAATAGTGACTCTTCTTACCAGAAAACAACTCTTGCTCGTAGGACCAGAAACTGCATGTGATTCAACTCCATTTAGGACTGGGAAACAAACGCTAGCTTGCCTTACAAGAAACACACTCTGCTTTTGAGAAAAGAGCACTCTTCTACTCCATTGTGTTTCCTATGGGGTCCCATAAGTGAGCTTGCTCAGAACAAAAGAACTGTGCTTCGTACACACAGGGCCATATCTAGTTCAATTCTGCTTAGGAAACTGACAAGAACAGTAGATTCTCTTCAGTCCAATACACTGTACATGCTGGGAACCGACGCCAGTGCTATTTGCCCTGTGTATGACAATGGGAGCGCAATATTGACTCTTCTTACCAGAAAACAACTCTTGCTCATAGGACCAGAAACTGCATGTGATTCAACTCCATTTAAGACTGGGAAACAAACGCTAGATCGCCTTACAAGAAACACACTCTGCTTTTGAGAAAAGAGCACTCTTCTACTCTACTGTGTTTCCTTGTTGCCCGAACAGTGAGCTTGCTCAGAACAAAAGAACTGTGCTTCCTACAAACACGGGCCATATCTAGTTCAACTCTGCTTAGAAAACTGACAAGAACAGTAGCTGCTCTTCAGTCCAATACACTGTACTTGCTGGGAACAGGCGCCAGTGCTATTTGCACTGTGTATGGCAATGGGAGCGCAATAGTGACTCTTCTTACCAGAAAACAACTCTTGCTCGTAGGACCAGAAACTGCATGGGATTCAACTCCATTTCTGACTGGGAAGCAAATACTAGCTCGCCTTTCAAGAAACACAATCTAACTTTGAGAAAAGAGCACTCATCTACTCTACTGTGTTTCCTATGGTGTCTGCAAAGTGTGCTTTCTCAGAACAAAAGAACTGTGTTTCCTACACACACGGGACATATCTATTTCAACTCCTCTTAGAAAACTGACAAGAACAGTAGCTGCTCTTAAGTCCAATACACTGTACTTGCTGGGAACAGGCGCCAGTGCTATTTTCACTATGTATGGCAATGGGTGCGCAATAGTAACTTTCCTTACCAGAAAACAACTCTTGCTCATAGGACCAGAAAGTGCATGTGATTCAACTCAATTTAGGACTGGGAAACAAACGCTAGCTCGCCTTACAAGAAACACACTCTGCTTTTGAGAAAAGAGCACTCTTCTACTCTACTGTGCTTCCTATAGGGCCAGAACAGTGAGCTTGATCAGAACAAGAGAACTGTGCTTCCTACACACACGGGCTATATCTAGTTCAATTCTGCTTAAGAAACTGACAAGAACAGTAGATCCTCTTCAGTCCAATACACTGTACATGCTGGGAAGAGACGCGAGTGCTATTTGCCCTGAGTATGACAATGGGAGCGCAATAGTGAATCTTTTTACCAGAAAACAGCTCTTGCTCGTTGGACAAGAAACTGCATGGGATTCAACTCCATTTAAGACTGGGAAAAAAACTCTAGCTTGCCTTACAAGAAACACAATCTGCTTTTGAGAAAAGAGCACTCTTCTACTCTACTGTGTTTCCTATGGGGTCTGAACAGTGAGCTTGGTCAGAACAAAAGAACTGAGCTTCCTATACACATGGGCCATATCTAATTCAACTCTGCTTAGGAAACTGACAGGAACAGTAGCTCCTCTTCAGTCCAATTCAGTGTATTTGCTGGGAACAGACGCATGTGCTATTTACCCTGTGTATGGCAATGGGAGCGCAATAGTGACCCTTCTTACCATAAAACAACTCTTGCTCATAGGACCACAAACTGCATGTGACTCAACTCCATTTAGGACAGGGAAACAAACGCTAGCTCACCTTCCAAGAAACACACTCTGCTTTTGTGAAAAGAGAACTCTTCTACTCTACTGTGTTTCCTATGGGGTCCGAACATGAGCTTGCTCAGAACAAAAGAACTGTGCTTCCTACACACACGGCCATATCTAATTCAATTCTGCTTAGGAACCTGACAAGAACAGTAGATCCTCTTCAGTTCAATACATTGTACATGCTGGGAACCGATGCCAGTGCTATTTGCCCTGTGTATGACAATGGGAGCACAATAGTGACTCTTCTTACCAGAAAACAACTCTTGCTCATAGGACCAGAAACTGCATGTGATTCAACTCCATTTAAGACTGGGAAACAAACGCTAGCTCACCTTACAAGAAACACACTCTGCTTTTGAGAAAAGAGCACTCTTCTACTCTAATGTGTTTTCTATGGTGTCTAAACAGTGAGCTTGATCAGAACAAAAGAACTGTGCTTCCTACACACACGGGCCATATCTCGTTCAACTCTGCTTAGAAAATTGACAAGAACAGTAGCTGCTCTTCAGTCCAATACACTGTACTTGCTGGGAACAGGCGCCAGTGCTATTTGCACTGTGTATGGCAATGGGAGCGCAATAGTGACTCTTCTTACCAGAAAACAACTCTTGCTCGTAGGACCAGAAACTGCATGGGATTCAACTCCATTTCTGACTGGGAAGCAAATACTAGCTCGCCTTTCAAGAAACACAATCTAATTTTGAAAAAAGAGCACTCATCTACTCTACTGTGTTTCCTATGGTGTCTGCACAGTGTGCTTTCTCAGAAAAAAAGAACAGTGTTTCCTACACACACGGGACATATCTATTTCAACTCCTCTTAGGAAAATGACAATAACAATAGCTCCTCTTCAGTCCAATACACTGTACTTGCTGGGAACAGACGCGAGTGCTATTTGCACTATGTATGGCAATGGGAGCGCAATAGTGACTTTCCTAACCAGAAAACAACTCTTGCTCATAGGACCAGAAATTGCATGTGATTCAACTCCATTTAGGACTGGGAAACAAACGCTAGCTCGACTTACAAGAAACACACTCTGCTTTTGAGAAAGGAGCACTCATCTACTCTACTGTGCTTCCTATATGGCCAGAACAGTGAGCTTTATCAGAACAAGAGAACTGTGCTTCCTACACACACGGCCATATCTAGTTCAATTCTGCTTAGGAAACTGACAAGAAGAGTAGATCCTCTTCAGTCCAATAGACTGTACATGCTGGGAACAGACGCGAGTGCTATTTGCCCTGTGTATGACAATGGGAGCACAATAGTGACTCTTCTTACCAGAAAACAGCTCTTGCTCGTTGGACAAGAAACTGCATGGGATTCAACTCCATTTAGGACTGGGAAACAAACTCTAGCTTGCCTTACAAGAAACACACTCTGCTTTTGAGAAAAGAGCACTCTTCTACTCTACTGTGTTTCATATGGGGTCCGAACAGTGAGCTTGCTCAGAACAAAAGAACTGTGCTTCCTATACACATGGGCCATATCTAATTCAACTCTGCTTAGGAAACTGACAGGAACAGTAGCTCCTCTTCAGTCCAATACAGTGTATTTGCTGGGAACAGACGTGTGTGCTATTTGCCCTGTGTATGGCAATGGGAGCACAATAGTGACTCTTCTTACCAGAAAACAACTCTTGCTCATAGGACCACAAACTGCATGTGACTCAACTCCTTTTAGGACAGGGAAACAAACACTAGCTCACCTTCCAAGAAACACACTCTGCTTTTGTGAAAAGAGCACTCTTCTACTCTACTGTGTTTCCTATGGGGTCCGAACAGTGAGCTTGCTCAGAACAAAAGAACTGTGCTTCCTACACACACGCCCATATCTAATTCAATTCTGCTTAGGAACCTGACAAGAACAGCAGATCCTCTTCAGTTCAATACATTGTACATGCTGGAAACCGATGCCAGTGCTTTTTGCCCTGTGTATCACAATGGGAGCACAATAGTGACTCTTCTTACCAGAAAACAACTCTTGCTCGTAGGACCAGAAACTGCATGTGATTCAACTCCATTTAGGACTGGGAAACAAATGCTAGCTCGCCTTACAAGAAACACACTCTGCTTTTGAGAAAAGAGCACTCTTCTACTCCATTGTGTTTTTTATGGGGACCGAACAGTGAGCTTGCTCAGAACAAAAGAACTGTGCTTCCTACACACACGGCCATATCTAGTTCAATTCTGCTTAGGAAACTGACAAGAACAGTAGATTCTTTTCAGTACAATACACTGTACATGCTGGGAACAGACGCCAGTGCTATTTGCCCTGTGTATGACAATGGGAGCGCAATATTGACTCTTCTTACCAGAAAACAACTCTGGCTCGTAGGACCAGAAACTGCATGTGATTCAACTCCATTTATGACTGTGAAACAAACGCTAGCTCGCCTTACAAGAAACACACAATGCTTTTGAGAAAAGAGCACTCTTCTACTCTACTGTGTTTCCTATGGGGTCCGAACAGTGAGCTAGCTCAGAACAAAAGAACTGTGCTTCCTACATACAGGGCCATATCTAGTTCAATTCTGCTTAGGAAACTAACAAGAAAAATACATCTTTTCAGTCCAATACACTGTACATGCTGGGAACAGACGCGAGTGCTATTTGCCCTGTGTATGACAATGGGTGCGCAATAGTGACTTTTCATACCAGAAAACAACTCTTGCTCGTAGGACCAGAAACAGCATATGATTCAACTCCATATAGGACTGGGAAAAAAACACTAGCTGGCCTTACGAGAAACAGACTCTGCTTTTGAGAAAAGAGCACTCTTCTACTCTACTGTGTTTCCTATGGTGTCCGAACAGTGAGCTTGCTCAGAACAAAAGAACTGTGGATCCTACACACACGGTCCATATCTAGTTCAACTCTGCTTAGAAAACTGACTAGAACAGTAGCTCCTCTTCAGTCAAATACACTGCACATGCTGGGAACAGACACCAGTGCTATTTGCCCTGTGTATGACAATGGGAGCACAATAGTGACTCTTCTTACCAGAAAAAAACTCTTGCTCGTAAAACCAGAAAATGCATGTGACTCAACTCCATTTAGGACTGGGAAAGAAACGCAAGCTTGCCTTACAAGAAACACACTCTCCTTTTGAGAAAAGAGCACTCTTCTACTCTACTGTGTTTCCTACAGGGCCAGAACAGTGAACTTGCTCAGAACAAATGAACTGTGCTTCCTACACACAGGGGCCATATCTAGTTCAACTCTGCTTAGGAAACTGACAAGAACATTAGCTCCTCTTCAGTCCAATACACTGTACTTGCTGGAAACAGACACGAGTGCTCATTGCACTGTGTATGGCAAAGGGAGCGCAATAGTGACTTTCCTTACCAGAAAACAACTCTTGCTCGTAGGACCAGAAACTGCATGTGATTCAAATCCATTTAGGACTGGGAAACAAACACTAGCTCGCATTACAAGAAACACTCTCTGCTTTTCAGAAAAGAGCACTCTTCTACTCTACTGTGTTTCCTATAGGGCCAGAACAGTGAGCTTTATCAGAACAAGAGAACTGTGCTTCCTACACACACGGCCATATCTAGTTCAATTCTGCTTAGGAAACTGACAAGAACAGTAGATCCTCCTCAGTCCAATACACTGTACATGCTGGGAATAGACGCCAGTGCTATTTGCCCTGTGTATGACAATGGGAGCGCAATAGTGACTCTTCTTACCATAAAACAAATCTTGCTCGTAGGACAACAAACTGCATGGGATTCATCTCCATTTAGTACTGGGAAACAAACGCTATCTCGCCTTACAAGAAACACACTCTGCTTATGAGAAAAGAGCACTCTTCTTCTCTACTGTGTTTCCTAAGGGTTCCGAACAGTGAGCTTGCTCAGAACAAAACGACTGTGCTTCCTACACACACGGGCCATATCTAGTTCAACTCTGCTTATGAAACTGAAAAGAACAGTAGCTCCTCTTCAGTCCAATACACTGTACTTGCTGGGAACAGACGCGAGAGCTATTTCCACTATGTATGCCTTGAGAGCGCAATAGTGACTTTCCTTACCAGAAAACAACTCTTGCTGGTAGGACCAAAAAATGCCTGTGATTCAACTCCATTTAAAACTGGGAAACAAACGCTAGCTCGCCTTACAAGAAACACACTCTGCTTTTGAGAAAAGAGCACTCTTCTACTCCACTGTGTTTCCTATAGGGCCAGAACAGTGAGCTTGCTCAGAACAAAAGAACTGTGCTTCCTACATACACGGCCATATCTAGTTCAATTCTGCTTAGGAAACTGACAAGAAGAATAGATCCTTTTCAGTCCAATACACTGTACATGCTCGGAACAGACGCGATTGCTATTTGTACTGTGTATGGCAATGGGAGCCCAATAGTGACTCTTCTTACCAGAAAACTACTCTTGCTCGTAGGACCAAAAACTGCATGTGACTCAACTCCATTTAGGACTGGGAAACAAACGTTAGCTAGCCTTACAAGAAACACACTCTGCTTTTGAGAAAAGAGCACTCTTCTACTCTACTGTGTTTCCTATAGGGCCAGAACATTGAGCTTGCTCAGAACAAAAGACCTGTGCTTCCTACACACACGGCCATATCTGGTTCAACTCTGCTTAGGAAACTGACAAGAACAGTAGCTCCTCCTCAGTCAAATACACTGTACTTGCTGGGAACAGACGCAAGTGCTATTAGCACTGTGTATGGCAAAGGGAGCACAATAGTGACTTTCCTTACCAGAAAACAACTCTTGCTCGTAGGCCAGAAACTGCATGTGATTCAAATCCATTTAGGACTGGGAAACAAATGCTAGCTCGCCTTACAAGAAACACACATCTGCTTTTGAGAAAAGAGCACTCTTATACTCTATATTGTTTCCTATGGAGTCCGAACAGTGAGCTTGCTCAGAACAAAAGAACTGTGCTTCCTACACACACGGCCATATCTAGTTCAATTCTGCTTAGGAACCTGACAAGAACAGTAGATTCTCTTCAGTCCAGTACCCTACATGCTGTGAACCGACGCCAGTGCCATTTGCCCTGTGTATGACAATGGGAGCGCAATATTGACTCTTCTTACCAGAAAACCACGCTTGCTCGAAGGACCACAAACTGCATGTGATTCAACTCCATTTAGGACTACAAAACAAACACTAGCTCGCCTTACAAGAAACACACTCTGTTTTTGAGAAAAGAGCACTCTTCTACTCTACTGCGTTTCCTATGGTGTCCAAACAGTGAGCTTGCTCAGAACAAAAGATCTGTGCTTCCTACACACATGGACCATATCTAGTTCAACTCTGCTTACGAAACTGAGAAGAACAGTAGCTCCTCTTCAGTCCAATACACTGTACTTGCTGGAAACAGACGCGAGTGCTCTTTGCACTGTGTATGGCATTTGGGGCGCAATAGTGACTTTTCTTACCAAAAAACAACTCTTGCTCGTACGACCAAAAACTGCATGTGACTCATTTCCATTTAGGACTGGGAATCAAATGCGAGCTTGCCTTACGAGAAACACACTCTGCTTTAGAGAAAAGGGCACTCTTCCCCTCTACTCTGTTTCCTACAGGGCCAGAACAGTGAGCTTGCTCAGAACATTATAACTGCGCTTGCTACACACACGGGCCATATCTAGTTCAACTCTGGTTAGGAAACTGACAAGAACAGTAGCTCCTCTTCAGTCTGATACCCTGTACTTGCTGGGAACAGATGCGAGTGCTATTTGCACTGTGTATGGCAAAGGGAGCACAATAGTGACTTTCCTTACCAGAAAACAACTCTTGCTCGTAGGACCAGAAACTGCATGTGATTCAACTCCATTTAGGACTGGGAAACAAACGCTAGCTTCCCGTACAAGAAACACACTCTGCTTTTGAGAAAAGAGCACTCTTCTACTCTATTGTGTTTCCTATGGGTTCCGAACAGTGAGCTTGCTCTGAACAAAAGAACTGTGCTTCCTACACACACGGCCATAAGTAGTTCAATTCTGCTTAGGAAACTGACAAAAACAGTAGCTCCTCTTCAGTCCGATACACTGTACTTGCTGGGAACATACGCAAGTGCTATTTGCACTATGTATGGCAATGGGAGCACAATAGTGACTTTCCTTACTAGAAAACAATTCTTGCTCGTAGGACCAGAAACTGCATGTAATTGAACTGCATTTAGGACTGGGCAACAAATGCTAGCTCACCTCACATGAAACACACCCTGCTTTTGAGAAAAGAGAACTCTTCTATTCTACTGTGTTTCCTAAGGGGACAGAACAGTGAGCTTGCAAGAACAAAAGAACTGTGCTTCCTACACACACGGCCATATCTAGTTCAACACTGCTTAGGAAACTGACAAGAACAGTAGATCCCCTTCAGTCCAATACACTGTACTTGCTGGGAACAGACGCAAGTGCTATTAGCACTGTGTATGGCAAAGGGAGCACAATAGAGACTTTCCTTACCAGAAAACAACTCTTGCTCGTAGGACCAGAAACTGCATGTGATATAAATCCATTTAGGACTGGGAAACAAATGCTAGATCGCCTTACAAGAAACACACATCTGCTTTTGAGAAAAGAGCACTCTTATACTCTATATTGTTTCCTATGGAGTCCGAACAGTGAGCTTGCTCAGAACAAAAGAACTGTGCTTCCTACACACACGGCCATATCTAGTTCAATTCTGCTTAGGAACCTGACAAGAACAGTAGATTCTCTTCAGTCCAATACCGTACATGCTGGGAACTGACGCCAGTACCATTTGCCCTGTGCATGACAATGGGAGAGCAATATTGACTCTTCTTACCAGAAAACCACGCTTGCTCGTAGGACCACAAACTGCATGTGATTCAACTCCATTTCGCACTACAAAACAAACGCTAGCTCGCCTTACAAGAAACACACTCTGTTTTTGAGAAAAGAGCACTCTTCTACTCTAGTGCATTTCCTATAGGGTCCAAACAGTGAGCTTGCTCAAAACAAAAGATCTGTGCTTCCTACACACATGGACCATATCTAGTTCAACTCTGCTAAGGAAACTGAGAAGAACAGTAGCTCCTCTTCAGTCCAATACACTGTACTTGTTGGGAACAGACGCGAGTGCTCTTTGCACTGTGTATGGCATTTGGGGCGCAATAGTGACTCTTCTTACCAGAAAACAACTCTTGCTCGTAGGACCAAAAACTGCATGTGACTCATTTCCATTTAGGACTGGGAATCAAATGGGAGCTCGCCTTACAATAAACACACTCTGCTTTTGAGAAAAGAGCTCTCTTCTACTCTACTGTGTTTCCTATAGGGTGCGAACGGTGAGCTTGCTCTGAACAAAATAACTGTGCTTCCTACACACACGGCCATATCTAGTACAATTCTGCTTAGGAACCTGACAAGAACAGTAGATCCTCCTCAGTCCAATACACCGTACTTGATGGGAACAGACGCCAGTGCTATTTGTCCTGTGTATGGCAATGGCAGCACAATAGTGACTATTTTTACCATAAAACAACTCTTGCTTGTAGGATTAGAAACTGCATGTGATTCAACTCCATTTAGGACTGGGAAACAAACGCAAGCTCGCCTTTCAAGAAACACACTCTGCTTTTGAGAAAAGAGCACTCTTCTACTCTACTGTGTTTCCTATATGGCCAGAACAGAGAGCTTGCTCAGAACAAAAGAACTGTGCTTCCTACATACAGGGCCATATCTAGTTCAATTCTGCTTAGGAAACTGACAAGAACAATAGATCCTTTTCAGTCCAATACACTGTACATGTTGAGAACAGACGCGAGTGCTATTTGCCCTGTGTATGACAATTGGAGCACAATAGTTACTCTTCATACCAGAAAACAACTCTTGCTCGTAGGACCAGAAACAGCATGTGATTCAACTCCATTTCAGACTGGGAAAGAAACGCTAGCTCGCCTTACAAGAATCACACTCTGCTTTAGAGAAAAGAGCACTTTCTACTCTACTGTGTTTCCTTTGGGGTCCAAACAGTGAGCTTGCTTAGAACAAAGGAACTGTGCTTCCTACACACATGAACCATATGTAGTTCAACTCTGCTTAGGAAACTGACCAGAACAGTAGCTCCTCTTCAGTCCGATACACTTTACTTTCTCAGAACAGACGCGAGTGCTATTTGCACTGTGTATGGCAATGGGGCACAATAGTGACTCATCTTACCAGAAAACAACTCTTGCTCGTAGGACAAAAAACTGAATGTGACTCAACTCCATTTAGGACTTGGAAACAAACTCTATCTCACCTTACAAGAAACACACTCTGCTTTTGAGAAAAGAGCACTCTTCTACACAATTGTGTTTCCTATAGGGCCTGAACAATGAGCTTACTCAGAACAAAAGAACTGTGCTTCCTACACACACGGGCCATATCTAGTTCAACTCTGCTTAGGAAACTGAGAAGTACAGTATCTCGTTTTCAGTCCAATACACTGTACTTACTGGCAACAGACGGGAGGGCTATTGGCACTGTGTATGGCAATGGGAGCACAATAGTGACTTTCCTTACCAGAAAACAACTCTTGCTCGTAGGACCACAAACAGCATTGGATTCAACTCCATTTAGGACTGGGAAACAAACGCTAGCTCGCCTTACAAGAAACACACTCTGCTTTTGAGAAAAGAGCACTCTTCTACTCTACTGTGTTTCCTATGGGGTCCGAACAGTGAGCTTGCTCAGAACAAAAGAATAGTGCTTCCTACACACACGGCCATATCTAGTTCAATTCTGCTTAGGAACCTGACAAGAACAGTAGATTCTCTTCAGTCCAATACACTGTACATGCTGGGAACCGACGTCAGTGCTATTTGCCCTGTGTATGGCAATGGGAGCACAATAGTGACTTTCCTTACCAGAAATAAACTCTTGCTCGTAGGACCAGAAACTGCATGTGATTCAACTCCATTTAGGACTGGGAAACAAACGCTAGCTTGCCGTACAAGAAACACACTCTGCTTTTGAGAAAAGAGCACTCTTCTACTCTACTGTGTTTCCTATAGGGTCCGAATGGTGAGCTTGCTCTGAACAAAAGAACTGTGCTTCCTACACACACGGCCATATCTACTTCAATTCTGCTTAGGAACCTGACAAGAACAGTAGATCCTCTTCAGTCCAATACACCGTACTTGCTGGGAACAGACGCCAGTGCTATTTGTCCTGTGTATGGCAATGGCAGCGCAATAGTGACTATTTTTACCATAAAACAACTCTTGCTTGTAGGATTAGAAACTGCATGTGATTCAACTCCATTTAGGACTGGGAAACAAACGCAAGCTCGCCTTTCAAGAAACACACTCTGCTTTTGAGAAAAGAGCACTCTTCTACTCTACTGTGTTTCCTATAGGGCCAGAACAGAGAGCTTGCTCAGAACAAAAGAACTGTGCTTCCTACATACAGGGCCATATCTAGTTCAATTCTGCTTAGGTAACTGACAAGAACAATAGATCCTTTTCAGTCCAATACACTGTACATGCTGGGAACAGACGCGAGTGCTATTTGACCTGTGTATGACAATGGGAGCGCAATAGTGACTCTTCATACCAGAAAACAACTCTTGCTCGTAGGACTAGAAACAGCATGTGATTCAACTCCATTTCAGACTGGGAAAGAAACGCTAGCTCGCCTTACAAGAATCACACTCTGCTTTAGAGAAAAGAGCACTTTCTACTCTACTGTGTTTCCTTTGGGGTCCAAACAATGAGCTTGCTCAGAACAAAGGAACTGTGCTTCCTACACACATGAATCATATGTAGTTCAACTCTGCTTAGGAAACTGACCAGAACAGTAGCTCCTCTTCAGTCCGATACACTTTACTTTCTGAGAACAGACGCGAGTGCTATTTGCACTGTGTATGGCAATGGGGCACAATAGTGACTCGTCTTACCAGAAAACAACTCTTGCTCGTAGGACAAAAAACTGAATGTGACTCAACTCCATTTAGGACTGGGAAACAAACTCTATCTCGCCTTACAAGAAACACACTCTGCTTTTGAGAAAAGAGCACTCTTCTACTCAATTGTGTTTCCTATAGGGCCAGAACAATGAGCTTACTCAGAACAAAAGGACTGTGCTTCCTACACACACGGGCCATATCTAGTTCAACTCTGCTTAGGAAACTGAGAAGAACAGTAGCTCCTTTTCAGTCCAATACACTGTACTTACTGGCAACAGACAGGAGGGCTATTTGCACTGTGTATGGCAATGGGAGCACAATAATGACTTTCCTTACCAGAAAACAACTCTTGCTCGTAGGACCACAAACTGCATTGGATTCAACTCCATTTAGGACTGGGAAACAAACGGTAGCTCGCCTTACAAGAAACACACTCTGCTTTTGAGAAAATAGCACTCTTCTACTCTACTGTGTTTCCTAAGGGGTCCGAACAGTGAGCTTGCTCAGAACAAAAAAACTGTGCTTCCTACACACAGGGCCATATCTAATTCAAGTCTGCTTAGGAACCTGACAAGAACAGTAGATCCTCTTCTATCCAATACACTGTACTTGCTGTGAACAGACAGGAGTGCTATTTGCACTGTGTATGGCAATGGGAGCGCAATAGTGACTTTCCTTACCAGAAAACAATTCTTGCTGATAGGACCAGAAACTGCATGTGATTCAACTCCATTTAGGTCTGGGAAAAAAACGCGAGCTCGCCTTACAAAAAAAACACTCTGCTTTAGATAAAAGAGCACTCTTCTACTCTACTGTGTTTTCTATAGGGCCAGAACAGTGAGCTTGCTCAGAATATAAGAACTGTGCTTCCTACACACACGGGACATATCTAGTTCAACTCTGCTTAGGAAACTGACAAGAACAGTAGCTCCTCTTCAGTCCAATACACTGTACTTGCTGAGAACAGACGCGAGTGCTATTTGCACTGTATATGGTAATGGGAGCACAATAGTGACTCATCTTACCAGAAAACAACTCTTGCTCGTAGGACAAAAAACTGCATGTGACTCAACTCCATTTAGGACTGGGAAACAAACTCTATCTCGACTTACAAGAAACACACTCTGCTTTTGAGAAAAGAGCACTCTTCTACTCTTCTGTGTTTCCTATATTGCCAGAACAGTGAGCTTGCTCAGAACAAAAGAACTGTGCTTCCTACACACAGGGGCCATATCTAGTTCAACTCTGCTTAGGAAACTGAGAAGAGCAGTCTCTCCTCTTCAGTCCAATACACTGTACTTGCTGGGAAGACAAGGGAGTGCTATTTGCACTGTGTATGGCAATGGGAGCGCAGTAGTGACTTTCCTTACCAGAAAACAACTCTTGCTCGTAGGACCACAAACTGCATGTGATTCAACGCCATTTAGGACTGGGAAAGAAACGCTAGCTCGCCTTACAAGAATCACACTCTGCTTTAGAGAAAAGAGCACTTTCGACTCTACTGTGTTTCCTATGGGGTCCAAACAGTGAGCTTGCTCAGAACAAAGGAACTGTGCTTCCTACACACATGAACCATATGTAGTTCAACTCTGCTTAGGAAACTGACCAGAACAGTAGCTCCTATTCAGTCCAATGCACTGTACTTGCTGGGATCAGACGCTAGTGCTATTTGCACTGTGTATGGTAATGGGAGCACAATAGTGACTTTTTTTTACCAGAAAACAACTCTTGCTCGTAGCACCACAAACTGCATGTGATTCAACTCCATTTAGGACTAGGAAACAAACGCTAGCTCGCCTTACAAAAAACACACTCTGCTTTTGAGAAAAGAGCACGCTTCTAGTCTACTGCGTTTCCTATGGGGTCCAAACAGTGAGCTTGCTCAGAACAAAAGAACTGTGCTTCCTACAAAAATGGACCATATCTAGTTCAACTCTGCTTAGGAAACTGACAAGAACAGTAGCTCCTATTCAGTCCAATACACTGTACTTGCTGGAAACAGACGCTAGTGCTATTTGCACTGTGTACGGCATTTGGAGCGCAATAGTGACTCTTCTTACCAGAAAACCACTCTTGCTCATAGGACCAAAAACTGCATGTGACTCAACTCCATTTAGGACTGGGAATCAAACGCGAGCTCGCCTTACAAGAAACACACTCTGCTTTAGAGAAAAGAACACACTTCTACTCTGCTGTGTTTCCTACAGGGCCAGAACAGTGAGCTTGCTCAGAACATAATAACTGTGCTTCCTACACACACGGGCCATATCTAGTTCCAATCTGCTTAGGAAACTGACAAGAACAGTAGCTCCTCTTCAGTCTGATACACTGTATTTGCTGAGAACAGACGCGAGTGCTATTTGCACTGTGTATGGCAATTGGACCACAATAGTGACTCGTCTTACCAGAAAACAACTCTTGCTCTTAGGACAAAAAACTGCATGTGACTCAACTCCATTTAGGACTGGGAAACAAACGCTAGCTCGCCTTACAAGAAACACACTCTGCTTTTGAGAAAAGAGCACTCTTCTACTCTACCGTGTTTCCTATAGGGCCAGAACAGTGAGCTTGCTCAGAACAAATGAACTATGCTTCCTAGACACACGGGCCATATCTAGTTCAACTCTGCTTAAGAAACTGAGAAGAACAGTAGCTCTTCTTCAGTCCAATACACTGTACTTGTTGGGAACAGACGGGAGTGCTATTTGCACTGTGTATGGCAATGGGAGCACAATAGTGACTTTCCTTACCAGAAAACAACTCTTGCTCGTAGGACCAGAAACTGAATGTGATTCAACTCCGTTTAGGACTGGGAAAGAAACGCTAGCTCGCCTTACAAGAAACACACTCTGGTTTTGAGAAAAGAGCACTCTTCTACTCTACTGTGTTTCCAATGGGGTCCGAACAGTGAGTTTGCTCAGAACAAAAAAAACTGTGCTTCCTACACACACGGCCATATCTAGTTCAAGTCTGCTTAGGAAACTGACAAGAACATTAGCACCTATTCAGTCCAATACTCTGTACTTTCTGGGAACAGACGCGAGTGCTATTTGCACTGTGTATGGCAATGGTTGCGCAATAAGGACTTTCCTTACCATAAAACAACTCTTGCACGTAGGACCAGAAACTGCATGTGATTCAACTCCATTTAGGACTGGGAAACAAATGCTAGCTTGCCTTACATCAAACACACTCTGCTTTTGAGAAAAGAGCACTCTTCTACTCTATTGTGTTTCCTATGGGGTCCGAACAGTGAGCTTGCTCAGAACAAAATAACTGTGCTTCCTACACACACGGGCCATATCTAGTTCAACTCTGCTTAGGAAACTGACAAGAACAGTAGCTCCTCTTCAGTCCAATACACTGTACTTGCGGGGAAGAGACGCGAGTGCTATTTGCACTGTGTATGGCAATTGGAGCACAATAGTGACTCCTCTTACCAGAAAACAACTCTTGCTCGTAGGACAAAAAACTGCATGTGACTCAACTCCATTTAGGACTGGGAAACAAACGCTAACTCGCCTTACAAGAAACACACTCTGCTTTTGAGAAAAGAGCACTCTTCTACTCTACTGTGTTTCCTATGGGGTCCGAACAGTGAGCTTGCTCAGAACAAAAGAACTGTGCTTCCTGCACACACGGCCATATCTAGTTCAATTCTGCTTAGGAACCTGACAACAACAGTAGATCCTCTTCAGTCCAATACACTGTACTTGCTGGGAAAAGACGCCAGTGCTATTTGTCCTGTGTATGACAATGGCTGTGCAATAGTGACTCTTCTTACCATAAAACAACTCTTGCACGTAGGACCAGAAACTGTATGTGATTCAACTCCATTTAGGACTGGGAAACAAACGGTAGCTTGTCTTACCAGAAACACATTCTGCTTTAGAGAAAAGAGCACTCATCTACTCTACTGTGTTTCCTATAGGGCCAGAACAGTGAGCTTGCTCAGAACAAAAGAACTGTGCTTCCTACACACACGGGAAATATCTAGTTCAACTCTGGTTAGGAAACTTACAAGAATAGTAGCTCCTCTTCAGTCCGATACACTGTACTTTGGGAACAGACGCGAGTGCTGTTTGCACTGTGTATGGCAATGGGAGCACAATAGTGACTTTCCTACCAGAAAACAACTCTTGCTCGTAGGACCACAAACTGCATGTGATTCAACGCCATTTAGGACTGGGAAACAAACGCTAGCTCGCCTTACAAGAATCACACTCTGCTTTAGAGAAAAGAGCACTTTCGACTCTACTGTGTTTCCTATGGGGTCCAAACAGTGAGCTTGCTCAGAACAAAGGAACTGTGCTTCCTACACACATGAACCATATGTAGTTCAACTCTGCTTAGGAAACTGACCAGAACAGTAGCTCCTATTCAGTCCAATGCACTGTACTTGCTGGGAACAGACGCGAGTGCTATTTGCACTGTGTATGGTAATGGGAGCACAATAGTGACTTTTTTTTACCAGAAAACAACTATTGCTCGTAGCACCACAAACTGCATGTGATTCAACTCCATTTAGGACTAGGAAACAAACGCTAGCTCGCCTTACAAAAAACACACTCTGCTTTTGAGAAAAGAGCACGCTTCTAGTCTACTGCGTTTCCTATGGGGTCCAAACAGTGAGCTTGCTCAGAACAAAAGAACTGTGCTTCCTACAAAAATGGACCATATCTAGTTCAACTCTGCTTAGGAAACTGACAAGAACAGTAGCTCCTATTCAGTCCAATACACTGTACTTGCTGGAAACAGACGCTAGTGCTATTTGCACTGTGTACGGCATTTGGAGCGCAATAGTGACTCTTCTTACCAGAAAACCACTCTTGCTCATAGGACCAAAAACTGCATGTGACTCAACTCCATTTAGGACTGGGAATCAAACGCGAGCTCGCCTTACAAGAAACACACTCTGCTTTAGAGAAAAGAACACACTTCTACTCTGCTGTGTTTCCTACAGGGCCAGAACAGTGAGCTTGCTCAGAACATAATAACTGTGCTTCCTACACACACGGGCCCTATCTAGTTCCAATCTGCTTAGGAAACTGACAAGAACAGTAGCTCCTCTTCAGTCTGATACACTGTATTTGCTGAGAACAGACGCGAGTGCTATTTGCACTGTGTATGGCAATTGGACCACAATAGTGACTCGTCTTACCAGAAAACAACTCTTGCTCTTAGGACAAAAAACTGCATGTGACTCAACTCCATTTAGGACTGGGAAACAAACGCTAGCTCGCCTTACAAGAAACACACTCTGCTTGAGAAAAGAGCACTCTTCTACTCTACTGTGTTTCCTATAGGGCCAGAACAGTGAGCTTGCTCAGAACAAATGAACTATGCTTCCTAGACACACGGGCCATATCTAGTTCAACTCTGCTTAAGAAACTGAGAAGAACAGTAACTCCTCTTCAGTCCAATACACTGTACTTGCTGGGAACAGACGGGAGTGCTATTTGCACTGTGTATGGCAATTGGAGCACAATAGTGACTCCTCTTACCAGAAAACAACTCTTGCTCGTAGGACAAAAAACTGCATGTGACTCAACTCCATTTAGGACTGGGAAACAAACGCTAACTCGCCTTACAAGAAACACACTCTGCTTTTGAGAAAAGAGCACTCTTCTACTCTACTGTGTTTCCTATGGGGTCCGAACAGTGAGCTTGCTCAGAACAAAAGAACTGTGCTTCCTGAACACACGGCCATATCTAGTTCAATTCTGCTTAGGAACCTGACAACAACAGTAGATCCTCTTCAGTCCAATACACTGTACTTGCTGGGAAAAGACGCCAGGGCTATTTGTCCTGTGTATGACAATGGCTGTGCAATAGTGACTCTTCTTACCATAAAACAACTCTTGCACGTAGGACCAGAAACTGTATGTGATTCAACTCCATTTAGGACTGGGAAACAAACGGTAGCTTGTCTTACCAGAAACACATTCTGCTTTAGAGAAAAGAGCACTCATCTACTCTACTGTGTTTCCTATAGGGCCAGAACAGTGAGCTTGCTCAGAACAAAAGAACTGTGCTTCCTACACACGGGCCATATCTAGTTCAACTCTGGTTAGGAAACTTACAAGAATAGTAGCTCCTCTTCAGTCCGATACACTGTACTTGTTGGGAACAGACGCGAGTGCTGTTTGCACTGTGTATAGCAATGGGAGCGCAATAGTGACTTTCCTACCAGAAAACAACACTTGCTCGTAGGACCACAAACTGCATGTGATTCAACGCCATTTAGGACTGGGAAACAAACGCTCACGTGCCTTACAAGAAACACACTTGCTTTAGAGAAAAGAGCACTCTTCTTCTCTACTGTGTTTCCTATGGGGTCCAAACAGTGAGCTTGCTCAGAAAAAAAGAACTGTGCTTCCTACACACACGGCCATACCTAGTTCAATTGTGCTTAGGAAACTGACAAAAACAGTAGCTCCTCTTCAGTCCGATACACTGTACTTGCTTGGAACAGACGTGAGTGCTATTTGCACTGTGTATGGCAATGGGAGCGCAATAGTGACTTTCCTTCCTAGAAAACAATTCTTGCTCGTAGGACCAAAAACTGCATGTAATTCAACTACATTTAGGACTGGGCAACAAATGCTAGCTTGCCTAACATGAAACACACCCGCTTTTGAGAAAAGAGAACTCTTCTACTCTACTGTGTTTCCTAAGGGGACCGAACAGTGAGCTTGCTCAGAACAAAAGAACTGTGCTTCCTACACACACGGCCATATCTAGTTCAACACTGCTTAGAAAACTGACAAGAACAGTAGATCCTCTTCAGTCCAATCCACTGTACTTGCTGGGAACAGACGCGAGTGCTATTTGCACTGTGTAGGACAATTGGAGCACAATAGTGACTCGTCTTACCAGAAAACAACTCTTGCTCATAGGACCAAAAACTGCATGTGATTCAACTCCATTTAGAACTGGGAAATAAATGCTAGCTCACCTTACAAGAAACACACTCTGCTTTTGAGAAAAGAGCACTCTTCTACTCTACTGTGTTTCCTATAGGGCCAGAACAGTGAGCTTGATCAGAACAAAAGAACTGTGCTTCCTACACACACGGCCATATCTAGTTCAATTCTGCTTAGGAAACTGACAAGAACAGTAGATCCTCCTCAGTCAAATACACTGTACAAGCTGGGAACAGACGCCAGTGCTATTTGCCCTGTGTATGACAATGGGAGCACAATAGTGACTCTTCTTATCAGAAAACAAATCTTGCTCGTAGGACAACAAACAGCAAGGGATTCAACTCCATTTAGAACTGGGAAACAAACGCTATCTGGCCTTACAAGAAACACACTCTGCTTATGAGAAAAGAGCACTCTTCTTCTCTACTGTGTTTCCTATGGGTTCCGAACAGTGAGCTTGCTCAGAACAAAAGGACCGTGCTTCCTACACACGGGATATCTAGTTCAACTCTGCTTAGGAAACTGACAAGAACAGTAGCTCCTCTTCAGTCCAATACACTGTACTTGCTGGGAACAGACGCGAGAGCTATTTCCACTATGTATGGCAGTGGGAGCGCAATAGTGACTTTCCTTACCAGAAAACAACTCTTGCTGGTAGGACCAAAAACTGCATGTGATTCAACTCCATTTAGGACTGGGAAACAAACGCTAGCTCGCCATACAAGAAACACACTCTGCTTTTGAGAAAAGAGCACTCTTCTACTCTACTGTGTTTCCTATAGGGCCAGAACAGAGAGCTTGCTCAGAACAAAAGAACTGTGCTTCCTACATACATGGCCATATCTAGTTCAATTCTGCTTAGGAATCTGAAAAGAACAATAGATCCTTTTCAGTCCAATACACTGTACATGCTCGGAACATACCCGATTGCTATTTGTACTGTGTATGGCAATGGGAGCCCAATAGTGACTCTTCTTACCAGAAAACTACTCTTGCTCGTAGGACCAGAAACTGCATGTGTTTCCACTCCATTTAGGACTGGGAAACAAATGTTAGCTAGCCTTACAAGAAACACACTCTGCTTTTGAGAAAAGAGCACTCTTCTACTCTACTGTGTTTCCTATAGGGCCAGAACAGTGAGCTTGCTCAGAACAAAAGACCTGTGCTTCCTACACACACGGGCCATATCTAGTTCAACTCTGCTTAGGAAACTGAGAAGAACAGTAGCTCCTCTTCAGTCCAATACACTGTACTTGCTGGGAACAGACGCAAGTGCTATTAGCACTGTGTATGGCAAAGGGAGCACAATAGTGACTTTCCTTACCAGAAAACAACTCTTGCTCGTAGGACCAGAAACTGCATGGGATTCAAATCCATTTAGGACTGGGAAAGAAATGCTAGCTCGCCTTACAAGAAACACACATCTACTTTTGAGAAAAGAGCACTCTTCTAATCTATATTGTTTCCTATGGAGTCCGAACAGTGAGCTTGCTCAGAACAAAAGAACTGTGCTTCCTAAACACACGGCCATATCTTGTTCAATTCTGCTTAGGAATCTGACAAGAACAGTAGATTCTCTTCAGTCCAATATACTGTACATGCTGGGAACCGACGCCAGTGCTATTTGCCCTGTGTATGACAATGGGAGCGCAATATTGACTCTTCTTACCAGAAAAACATGCTTGCTCTTAGGACCACAAACTGCATGTGATTCAACTCCATTTAGCACTACAAAACAAACGCTAGCTCGCATTAAAAGAAACACACTCTGTTTTTGAGAAAAGAGCACTCTTCTACTCTACTGCGTTTCCTATGGGGTCCAAACAGTGAGCTTGCTCAGAACAAATGATCTGTGCTTCCTACACACATGGACCATATCTAGTTCAACTCTGCTTAGGAAACTGAGAAGAACAGTAGCTCCTCTTCAGTCCAATACACTGTACTTGCTGGGAACAGACGCGAGTGTATTTGCACTGTGTATGGCATTTGGGGCGCAATAGTGACTCTTCTTACCAGAAAACAACTCTTGCTCGTAGGACCAAAAACTGCATGTGACTCATTTCCATTTAGGACTGGGAATCAAACGCGAGCTCGCCTTCCAAGAAACACACTCTGCTTTAGAGTAAAGAGCACTCTTCTCCTCTACTCCGTTTCCTACAGGGCCAGAACAGTGAGCTTGCTCAGAACATTATAACTGTGCTTGCTACACACACGGGCCATATCTAGTTCAACTCTGTTTAGGAAACTGACAAGAACATTAGCTCCTCTTCAGTCTGATACACTGTACTTGCTGGGAACAGATGCGAGTGCTATTTGCACTGTGTATGGCAAAGGGAGCACAATAGTGACTTTCCTTACCAGAAAACAACTCTTGCTTGTAGGACCAGAAACTGCATGTGATTCAATTCCATTTAGGACTGGGAAACAAACGCTAGCTTGCCGTACAAGAAACACAAACTGCTTTTGAGAAAAGAGCACTCTTCTACTCTATTGTGTTTCCTATGGGGTCCGAACAGTGAGCTTGCTCTGAACAAAAGAACTGTGCTTCCTACACACGGCCATACCTAGTTCAATTCTGCTTAGGAAACTGACAAAAACAGTAGCTCCTCTTCAGTCCGATACACTGTACTTGCTTGGAACAGACGTGAGTGCTATTTGCACTGTGTATGGCAATGGGAGCGCAATAGTGACTTTCCTTACTACAAAACAATTCTTGCTCGTAGGACCAGAAACTGCATGTAATTCAACTCCATTTAGGACTGGGCAACAAATGCTAGCTCGCCTAACATGAAACACACCCTGCTTTTGAGAAAAGGGAACTCTTCTACTCTACTGTGTTTCCTAAGGGGACCGAACAGTGAGCTTGCTCAGAACAAAAGAACTGTGCTTCCTACACACACGGCCATATCTAGTTCAACACTGCTTAGGAAACTGACAAGAACAGTAGATCCTCTTCAGTCCAATACACTGTACTTGCTGGGAACAGACGCGAGTGCTATTTGCACTGTGTAGGGCAATTGGAGCACAATAGTGACTCGTCTTACCAAAAAACAACTCTTGCTCATAGGACCAAAAACTGCATGTGATTCAACTCCATTTAGAACTGGGAAATAAATGCTAGCTCGCCTTACAAGAAACACACTCTGCTTTTGAGAAAAGAGCACTCATCTACTCTCCTTTGTTTCCTATAGGGCCAGAACAGTGAGCTTGATAAGAACAAGAGAACTGTGCTTCCTACACACACGGCCATATCTAGTTCAATTCTGCTTAGGAAACTGACAAGAACAGTAGATCCTCCTCAGTCAAATACACTGTACAAGCTGGGAACAGACGCCAGTGCTATTTGCCCTGTGTATGACAATGGGAGCACAATAGTGACTCTTCTTATCAGAAAACAAATCTTGCTCGTAGGACAACAAACTGCATGGGATTCAACTCCATTTAGAACTGGGAAACAAACGCTATCTGGCCTTACAAGAAACACACTCTGCTTATGAATAAAGAGCACTCTTCTTCTCTACTGTGTTTCCTATGGGTTCCGAACAGTGAGCTTGCTCAGAACAAAAGGACTGTGCTTCCTACACACACGGGCCATATCTAGTTCAACTCTGCTAAGGAAACTGAGAAGAACAGTAGCTCCTCTTCAGTCCAATACACTGTACTTGCTGGGAACAGACGCGAGAGCTATTTCCACTATGTATGGCAGTGGGAGCGCTATAGTGACTTTCCTTACCAGAAAACAACTCTTGCTGGTAGGACCAAAAACTGCATGTGATTCAACTCCATTTAGGACTGGGAAACAAACGCTAGCTCGCCTTACAAGAAACACACTCTGCTTTTGAGAAAAGAGCACTCTTCTACTCTACTGTGTTTCCTAAATGGCCAGAACAGAGAGCTTGCTCAGAACAAAAGAACTGTGCTTCCTACATACACGGCCATATCTAGTTCAATTCTGCTTAGGAAACTGACAAGAACAATAGATCCTTTTCAGTCCAATACACTGTACATGCTCGGAACAGACACGATTGCTATTTGTACTGTGTATGGCAATGGGAGCCCAATAGTGACTCTTCTTACCAGAAAACTACTCTTGCTCGTAGGACCAAAAACTGCATGTGACTCAACTCCATTTAGGACTGGGAAACAAACCTTAGCTAGCCTTACAAGAAACACACTCTGCTTTTGAGAAAAGAGCACTCTTCTACTCTACTGTGTTTCCTATAGGGCCAGAACAGTGAGCTTGCTCAGAACAAAAGACCTGTGCTTCCTACACACACGGGCCATATCTAGTTCAACTCTGCTTAGGAAACTGAGAAGAACAGTAGCTCCTCTTCAGTCCAATACACTGTACTTGCTGGGAACAGACGCAAGTGCTATTAGCACTGTGTAATGCAAAGGGAGCACAATAGTGACTTTCCTTACCAGAAAACAACTCTTGCTCGTAGGACCAGAAACTGCATGTGATTCAAATCCATTTAGAACTGAGAAACAAATGCTAGCTCGCCTTACAAGAAACACACATCTGCTTTTGAGAAAAGAGCACTCTTCTACTCTATATTGTTTCCTATGGAGTCCTAACAGTGAGCTTGCTCAGAACAAAAGAACTGTGCTTCCTACACACACGGCCATATCTTGTTCAACTCTGCTTAGGAACCTGACAAGAACAGTAGATTCTCTTCAGTCCAATACACTGTACATGCTGGGAACCGACGCCAGTGCTATTTGCCCTGTGTATGACAATGGGAGCGCAATATTGACTCTTCTTACCAGAAAAACATGCTTGCTCTTAGGACCACAAACTGCATGTGATTCAACTCCATTTAGGACTACAAAACAAACGCTAGCTCGCATTAAAGAAACACACTCTGTTTTTGAGAAAAGAGCACTCTTCTACTCTACTTCGTTTCCTATGGGGTCCAAACAGTGAGCTTGCTCAGAACAAAAGATCTGTGCTTCCTACACATATGGACCATATCTAGTTCAACTCTGCTTAGGAAACTGGGAAGAACAGTAGCTCCTCTTCAGTCCAATACACTGTACTTGCTGGGAAGAGACGCGAGTGCTATTTGCACTGTGTATGGCATTTGGGGCGCAATAGTGACTCTTCTTACCAGAAAACAACTCTTGCTCGTAGGACCAAAAACTGCATGTGACTCATTTCCATTTAGGACTGGGAATCAAACGCGAGCTCGCCTTCCAAGAAACACACTCTGCTTTAGAGTAAAGAGCACTCTTCTCCTCTACTCTGTTTCCTACAGGGCCAGAACAGTGAGCTTGCTCAGAACATTATAACTGTGCTTGCTACACACACGGGCCATATCTAGTTCAACTCTGCTTAGGAAACTGACAAGAACATTAGCTCCTCTTCAGTCTGATACACTGTACTTGCTGGGAACAGATGCGAGTGCTATTTGCACTGTGTATGGCAAAGGGAGCACAATAGTGACTTTCCTTACCAGAAAACAACTCTTGCTGGTAGGACCAGAAACTGCATGTGATTCAACTCCATTTAGGACTGGGCAACAAATGCTAGCTCGCCTAACATGAAACACACCCTGCTTTTGAGAAAAGAGAACTCTTCTACTCTACTGTGTTTCCTAAGGGGACCAAACAGTGAGCTTGCTCAGAACAAAAAAACTGTGCTTCCTACACACACGGCCATATCTAGTTCAACACTGCTTAGGAAACTGACATGAACAGTAGATCCTCTTGAGTCCAATACACTGTACTTGCTGGGAACAGACGCGAGTGCTATTTGCACTGTGTAGGGCAATTGGAGCACAATAGTGACTCGTCTTACCAGAAAACAACTCTTGCTCATAGGACCAAAAACTGCATGTGATTCAACTCCATTTAGAACTGGGAAATAAATGCTAGCTCGCCTTACAAGAAACACACTCTGCTTTTGAGAAAAGAGCACTCTTCCTCTCTACTGTGTTTCCTATAGGGCCAGAACAGTGAGCTTGATCAGAACAAGAGAACTGTGCTTCCTACACACACGGCCATATCTAGTTCAATTCTGCTTAGGAAACTGACAAGAACAGTAGATCCTCCTCAGTCAAATACACTGTACATGCTGGGAACAGACGCCAGTGCTATTTGCCCTGTGTATGACAATGGGAGCACAATAGTGACTCTTCTTTTCAGAAAACAAATCTTGCTCGTAGGACAACAAACTGCATGGGATTCAACTCCATTTAGAACTGGGAAACAAACGCTATCTGGCCTTACAAGAAACACACTCTGCTTATGAGTAAAGAGCACTCTTCTTCTCTACTGTGTTTCCTATGGGTTCCGAACAGTGAGCTTGCTCAGAACAAAAGGACTGTGCTTCCTACACACACGGGCCATATCTAGTTCAACTCTGCTAAGGAAACTGACAAGAACAGTAGCTCCTCTTCAGTCCAATACACTGTACTTGCTGGGAACAGACGCGAGAGCTATTTCCACTATGTATGGCATTGGGAGCACAATAGTGACTTTCCTTACCAGAAAACAACTCTTGCTGGTAGGACCAAAAACTGCATGTGATTCAACTCCATTTAGGACTGGGAAACAAACGCTAGCTCGCCTTACAAGAAACACACTCTGCTTTTGAGAAAAGAGCACTCTTCTACTCTACTGTGTTTCCTATAGGGCCAGAACAGAGAGCTTGCTCAGAACAAAAGAACTGTGCTTCCTACATACACGGCCATATCTAGTTCAATTCTGCTTAGGAAACTGACAAGAACAATAGATCCTTTTCCGTCCAATACACTCTACATGCTCGGAACAGACGCGATTGCTATTTGTACTGTGTATGGCAATGGGAGCCCAATAGTGACTCTTCTTACCAGAAAACTACTCTTGCTCATAGGACCAAAAACTGCATGTGACTCAACTCCATTTAGGACTGGGAAACAAACGTTAGCTAGCCTTACAAGAAACACACTCTGCTTTTGAGAAAAGAGCACTCTTCTACTCTCCTGTGTTTCCTATAGGGCCAGAACAGTGAGCTTGCTCAGAACAAAAGACCTGTGCTTCCTACACACACGGGCCATATCTGGTTCAACTCTGCTTAGGAAACTGACAAGAACAGTAGCTCCTCTTCATTCCAATACACTGTACTTGCTGGGAACAGAGGCAAGTGCTATTAGCACTGTGTATGGCAAAGGGAGCACAATAGTGACTTTCCTTACCAGAAAACAGCTCTTGCTGGTAGGACCAGAAACTGCATGTGATTCAAATCCATTTAGGACTGGGAAACAAATGCTAGCTCGCCTTACAAGAAACACACATCTGCTTTTGGGAAAAGAGCACTCTTCTACTCTATATTGTTTCCTATGGAGTCCGAACAGTGAGCTTGCTCAGAACAAAAGAACTGTGCTTCCTACACACACGGCCATATCTAGTTCAATTCTGCTTAGGAACCTGACAAGAACAGTAGATTCTCTTCAGTCCAATACACTGTACATGCTGGGAACCGACGTCAGTGCTATTTGCCCTGTGTATGACAATGGGAGCACAATATTGACTCTTCTTACCAGAAAACCACGCTTGCTCGTAGGACCACAAACTGCATGTGATTCAACTCCATTTAAGACTACAAAACAAACGCTAGCTCGCCTTAAAAGAAACACACTCTGTTTTTGAGAAAAGAGCACTCTTCTACTCTACTGCGTTTCCTATGGGGTCCAAACAGTGAGCTTGCTCAGAACAAAAGATCTGTGCTTCCTACACACATGGACCATATCTAGTTCAACTCTGCTTAGGACACTGAGAAGAACAGTAGCTCCTCTTCAGTCCAATACACTGTAATTGCTGGGAACAGACGCGAGTGCTATTTGCACTGTGTATGGCATTTGGGGCGCAATAGTGACTCTTCTTACCAGAAAACAACTCTTGCGCGTAGGACCAAAAACTGCATGTGACACATTTCCATTAGGACTGGGAATCAAACGCGAGCTCGCCTTACAAGAAACACACTCTGCTTTAAAGAAAAGAGCACTCTTCTCCTCTACTCTGTTTCCTACAGGGCCAGAACAGTGAGCTTGCTCAGAACGTTATAACTGTGCTTGCTACACACACGGGCCATATCTAGTTCAACTCTGCTTAGGAAACTGACAAGAACAGTAGCTCCTCTTCAGTCTGATACACTGTACTTGCTGGGAACAGATGCGAGTGCTATTTGCACTGTGTATGGCAATTGGAGCACAATAGTGACTTTCCTTACCAGAAAACAACTCTTGCTGGTAGGACCAGAAACTGCATGTGATTCAACTCCATTTAGGACTGGGAAACAAACGCTAGATTGCCGTACAAGAAACACACTCTGCTTTTGAGAAAAGAGCACTCTTCTACTCTATTGTGTTTCCTATGGGGTCTGAACAGTGAGCTTGCTCTGAACAAAAGAACTGTGCTTCCTACACACACGGACATACCTAGTTCAATTCTGCTTAGGAAACTGACAAAAACAGTAGCTCCTCTTCAGTCCCATACACTGTACTTGCTGGGAACAGACGCGAGTGCTATTTGCACTGTCTATGGCAATGGGAGCGCAATAGTGACTTTCCTTAATAGAAAACAATTCTTGCTCGTAGGACGAGAAACTGCATGTAATTCAACTCCATTTAGGACTGGGCAACAAATGCTAGCTGGCCTCACATGAAACACACCCTGCTTTTGAGAAAAGAGAACTGTTCTACCCTACTGTGTTTCCTAAGGGGACCGAACACTGAGCTTGCTCAGAACAAAAGAACTGTGTTTCCTACACACACGGCCATATCTAGTTCAACACTGCTTAGGAAACTGACAAGAACAGTAGATCCTCTTCAGTCCAATACACTGTACTTGCTGGGAACAGACGCGAGTGCTATTTGCACTGTGTAGGGCAATTGGAGCACAATAGTGACTCGTCTTACCAGAAAACAACTCTTGCTCATAGGACCAAAAACTGCATGTGATTCAACTCCATTTAGAACTGGGAAATAAATGCTAGCTCGCCTTACAAGGAACACACTCTGCTTTTGAGAAAAGAGCACTCTTCTACTCTACTGTGTTTCCTATAGGGCCAGAACAGTAAGCTTGCACTGAAGAAAAGAAATGTGATTCCTACACACACGGCCATATCTAGTACAATTCAGCTTAGGAAACTGACAAGAACAGTATACCCTCTTCAGTCAAATACACTGCACATGCTGGGAACAGACACCAGTGCTTATTGCCCTGTGTATGACAATGGGAGCGCAATAGTGACTCTTCTTACCAGAAAACAACTCTTGCTCGTAGGACCAGAAACTGCATGTGACTCAATTCCATTTAGGACTGGGAAAGAAACGCAAGCTCGCCTTACAAGAAACACACTCTGTTTTTGAGAAAAGAGCACTCTTCTACTCTACTGTGTTTCCTATAGGGCCAGAACAGTGAACTTGCTCAGAACAAAAGAACTGTGCTTCCTACACACAGGGGCCATATCTAGTTCAACTCTGCTTAGGAAACTGACAAGAACAGTAGCTGTTCTTCAGTCCAATACTCTGTACATGCTGGGAACAGACGCCAGTTCTATATGCACTGTGTATGGCAATGGGAGCGCAATAGTGACTCTTATTACCAGAAAAAAACTCTTGCTCGTAGGACCAGAAACTGCACGGGATTCAATTCCATTTCTGACTGGGAAACAAACACTAGCTTGTCTTTAAGAAACACACTCTGCTTTTGAGAAAAGAGCACTCTTCTAATCTACAGTGTTTCCTAAGGTGTCCGAACAGTGAGCTTGCTCGGAACAAAAGAACTGTGCTTCCTACACACAGGGGCCGTATCTAGTTGAACTCTGCTTAGGAAACTGACAAGAACAGTAGCTCCTCTTCAGTCCAATACTCTGTACATGCTGGGAACAGACGCCAGTGCTATATGCACTGTGTATGGCAATGGGAGCGCAATAGTGACTCTTATTACCAGAAAAAAACTCTTGCTCGTAGGACCAGAAACTGCACGGGATTAAATTCCATTTCTGACTGGGAAACAAACACTAGCTTGCCTTTCAAGAAACACACTCTGCTTTTGAGAAAAGAGCACTCTTCTAATATACAGTGTTTCCTAAGGTGTCCGAACAGTGAGCTTGCTCGGAACAAAAGAACTGTGCTTCCTATACACACGGGCTGTACCTAGTTCAACTCTGCTTAGGAAACTGACAAGAACAGTAGCTCCTCTTCAGACTAATACACTGTACTTGCTGGAAACAGACGCGTGTGCTATTTGCACTGTGTACGTCAAAGGGAGCACAATAGTGACTTTCCTTACCAGAAAACAACTCTTGCTAGTAGGACCAAAAACTGCATGTGATTCAACTCCATTTAGGACTGGGAAACAAACGCTAGCTCGCCTTTCAAGAAACACACTCTGCTTTTGAGAAAAGAGCACTCTTCTACTCTACTGTGTTTCCTATAGGGCCAGAACAGAGAGCTTGCTCAGAACAAAAGAACTGTGCCATATCTAGTTCAATTCTGCTTAGGAAACTGACAAGAACAATAGATCCTTTTCAGTCCAATACACTGTACATGCTGGGAACAGATGCCAGTGCTATTTGTACTGTGTATGGCAATGGGAGCCCAATAGTGACTCTTCTTACGAGAAAACTACTCTTGCTCGTAGGACCAAAAACTGCATGTGACTCAACTCCATTTAGGACTGGGAAACAAACACTAGCTAGCCTTACAAGAAACACACTCTGCTTTTGAGAAAAGAGCACTCTTCTACTCTACTGTGTTTCCTATAGGGCCAGAACAGTCAGCTTGCTCAGAACAAAAAAACTGTGCTTCCTACAAACACGGCCATATCTAGTTCAATTCTGCTTAGGAACCAGACAAGAACAGTAGATCCTCTTCAGTCCAATATACCGTACTTTCTGGGAACAGACGCCAGTGCTATTTGCACTGTGTATGGCAATGGCAGCGCAATAGTGACTATTTTTACCATAAAACAACTCTTGCTTGTAGGACCAGAAACTTCATGTGATTCAACTCCATTTAGGTCTGGGAAAAAAACGCGAGCTCGCCTTAAAAAAAAAAACACTCTGCTTTAGATAAAAGAGCGCTCTTCTACTCTACTGTGTTTCCTATAGGACCAGAACAGTGAGCTTGCTCAGAACATAAGAACTGTGCTTCCTACACACACGGGACATATCTAGTTCAACTCTGCTTAGGAAACTGACAAGAACAGTAGTTCCTATTCAGTCCAATACACTGTACTTGCTGGGAACAGACGCGAGTGCTATTTGCACTGTGTATGGTAATGGGAGCACAATAGTGACTTTCGTTACCAGAAAACAACTCTTGCTCGTAGGACCAGAAACTGCATGTTATTCAACTCCATTTAGGACTAGGAAACAAACGCTAGCTCGCCTTACAAGAAACACACTCTGCTTTTGAGAAAAGAGCACGCTTCTAGTCTACTGCGTTTCCTATGGGGTCCAAACAGTGAGCTTGCTCAGAACAAAAGAACTGTGCTTCCTACAAAAATGGACCATATCTAGTTCAACTCTGCTTAGGAAACTGACAAGAAGAGTAGCTCCTATTCAGTCCAATACACTGTACTTGCTGGGAACAGACGCTAGTGCTATTTGCACTGTGTACGACATTTGGAGCGCAACAGTGACTCTTCTTACCAGAAAACAACTCTTGCTCATAGGACCAGAAACTGCATGTGACTCAACTCCATTTAGGACTGGGAATCAAATGCAAGCTCGCCTTACAAGAAACACACTCTGCTTTAGAGAAAAGAACACTCTTCTACTCTGCTGTGTTTCCTATGGGGTCTAAACAGTGAGCTTGCTCAGAACAAAAGAACTGTGCTTCCTACACACACGGACCATATGTAGTTCAACTCTGCTTAGGAAACTGACAAGAACAGTAGTTCCTATTCAGTCCAATACACTGTACTTGCTGGGAACAGACGCGAGTGCTATTTGTCCTGTGTATGGCAATGGGAGCACAATAGTGACTTTCCTTATCAGAAAACAACTCTTGCTCGTAGGACCAGCAACTGCATGTGATTCAACTCCATTTAGGACTGGGAAACAAACGCTAGCTCGCCTTACAAGAAACACACTCTGCTTTTGAGAAAAGAGCACTCTTCTACTCTACTGTGTTTCCTATGGGGCCCAAACAGTGAACTTGCTCAGAACAAAAGAACTGTGCTTGTTGCACACACCGCCATATCTAGTTCAATTCTGCTTAGGAACCTGACAAGAACAGTAGATCCTCTTCAGTCCAATACACTGTACTTGCTGGGAACAGACACCAGGGCTATTTGTCCTGTGTATGACAATGGCTGCGCAATAGTGACTCTTCTTACCATAAAACAACTCTTGCACGTAGGACCAGAAACTGTATGTGATTCAACTCCATTTAGGACTGGGAAACAAACACTAGCTCACCTTACAAGAAACACATTCTGCTTTAGAGAAAAGAGCACTCATCTACTCTACTGTCTTTCCTATAGGGCCAGAACAGTGAGCTTGCTCAGAACAAAAGAACTGTGCTTCCTACACACACGGGCCATATCTAGTTCAACTCTGCTTAGGAAACTGACAAGAACAGTAGCTCCTCTTCAGTCTGATACACTGTACTTGCTGGGAACCGACGCGAGTGCTATTTGCACTGTGTATTGCAATGGGAGCGCATTAGTGACTTTCCTACCAGAAAACAACTCTTGCTTGTAGGACCAGAAACTGCATGTGATTCAACTCCATTTAGGACTGGGAAACAAACGCTAGCTCGCCTTACAAGAAACACACTCTGCTTTTGAGAAAAGAGCACTCTTCTACTCTACTGTGTTTCCTATGTGGTCCGAACAGTGAGCTTGCTCAGAACAAAAGAACTGTGCTTCCGGCACACACGGCCATATCTAGTTCAATTCTGCTTAGAAACCTGACAACAACAGTAGATCCTCTTCAGTCCAATACATTGTACTTGCTGGGAACAGACGCCAGGGTTATTTGTCCTGTGTATGACAAAGGCTGTGCAATAGTGACTCTTGTTACCATAAAACAACTCTTGCATGTAGGACCAGAAACTGTATGTGATTCAACTCCATTTAGGACTGGGAAAGAAATGCTAGCTTGCCTTACAAGAAACACACTCTGCTTTAGAGAAAAGAGCACACTTCTTCTCTACTGTGTTTCTTATAGGGCCAGAACAGTGAGCTTGCTCAGAACATAATAACTGTGCTTTCTACACACACGGGCCATATCTAGTTCCACTCTGCTTAGGAAACTGACAAGAACAGTAGATCCTCTTCAGTCTGATACACTGTACTTGCTGAGAACAGACGCGAGTGCTACTTGCACTGTGTATGGCAATTGGAGCACAATAGTGACTCGTCTTACCAGAAAACAACTCTTGCTCGTAGGACAAAAAACTGCATGTGACTCAACTCCATTTAGGACTGGGAAACAAACTCTAGCTCGCCTTACAAGAAACACACTCTGGTTTTGAGAAAAGAGCACTCTTCTACTCCACTGTGTTTCGTATAGGGCCAGAACAATGAGCTTGCTCAGAACAAATGAACTGTGCTTCCTCGACACACGGGCCATATGTAGTTCAACTCTGCTTAGGAGACTGACAAGAACAGTAGCTCCTCTTCAGTCCAATACACGGTACTTGCTGGTTACAGACGCGAGTGCTATTTGCACTGTGTATGGCAATGGGAGCGCAATAGTGACTTTCCTTACCAGAAAACAACTCTTGCTCATAGGACCAGAAACTGCATGTGATTCAACTCCATTTAGGACTGGGAAACAAACGCTAGCTTGCTTTCCAAGAAACACCCTCTGCTTTTGAGAAAAGAGCACTCTTCTACTCTACTGTGTTTCCTATGTGTTCGGAACAGTGAGCTTGCTCAGAACAAAAAAACTGTGCTTCCTACAAACACGGCCATATCTAGTTCAACTCTGCTTAGGAACCTGACAAGAACAGTAGATACTCTTCACTCCAATACACTGTACTTGCTGGGAACAGACGCCAGGGCTATTTGTCCTGTGTATGGCAATGGCAGCGCAATAGTGACTCTTCTTACCATAAAACAACTCTTGCTTCTAGGACCAGAAACTGCATGTGATTCAACTCCATTTAGGACTGGGAAAAAAACTCCAGCTCGCTTTACAAGAAACACACTCTGCTTTTGAGAAAAGAGCACTCTTCTAGTCTACTTTGTTTCCTTTTAGGGCCAAAACAGTGAGCTTGCTAAGAAAAAAAGAACTGTGCTTCCTACACACACGGGCCATATCTAGTTCAACTCTCCTTAGGAAACTGAGAAGAACAGTAGCTCCTCTTCAGTTCAATACACTGGACTTGCTGGGAACAGACGGGAGGGCTATTTGCACTGTGTACGGCAATGGGAGCACAATAGTGACTTTCCTTACCAGAAAACAACTCTTGCTCGTACGACCAGAAACTGCATGTGATTCAACTCCATTTAGGAATGGGAAACAAACGCTAGCTCGCCTTACAAGAAACACACTCTGCTTTTGAGAAAAGAGCACTCTTCTACTCTACTGTGTTTCCAAAGGGGTCCGAACAGTGAGCTTGCTCAGAACAAAAAAACTGTGCTTCCTACACACACGGCCATACCTAGTTCAAGTCTGCTTAGGAAACTGAAAAGAACATTAGCACCTATTCAGTCCAATGCTCTGTACTTTCTGGGAACAGACGCGAGTGCTATTTGCACTGTGAATGGCAATGGTTGCACAATAGCGACTTTCCTTACCAGAAAACAACTCTTGCTCTTAGGACCAGAAACTGCATGTGATTCAACTCCATTTAGGACTGGGAAACAAATGCTAGCTCGCCTTACATAAAACACACTCTGCTTTTGAGAAAAGAGCACTCTTCTACTCCACTGTGTTTCCTATGGGGTCCAAACAGTGAGCTTGCTCAGAACAAAAGAACTGTGCTTCCTACACACATGGACCATATCTAGTTCAACTCTGCTTAGGAAACTGACAAGAACAGTAGCTCCTATTCAGTCCAATACACTGTGCTTGCTGGGAACAGACGCGAGTGCTATTTGCACTGTGTACGGCATTTGGAGCACAATAGTGACTCTTCTTACCAGAAAACAACTCTTGCTTGTAGGACCAAAAACTGCCTGTGACTCAACTCCATTTAGGACTGGGAAAGAAACACGAGCTCACCTTACAAGAAACACACTCTGCTTTAGAGAAAAGAGCACTCTTCTTCTCTACTGTGTTTCCCATAGGGCCAGAATAGTGAGCTTGCTCAGAACATAATAACTGTTCTTCCCACACACGGGCCATATCTAGTTCCACTCTGCTTAGGTAACTGACAAGAACAGTAGATCCTCTTCAGTCCGATACACTGTACTTGCTGAGAACAGACGCGAGTGCTACTTGCACTGTGTATGGCAATTGGAACACAATAGTGACTCGTCTTACCAGAAAAAAACTCTTGCTCGTAGGACAAAAAACTGCATGTGACTCAACTCCATTTAGGACTGGGAAACAAACTCTTGCTTGCCTTACAAGAAACACACTCTGGTTTTGAGAAAAGAGCACACTTCTACTCCACTGTGTTTCCTATAGGGCCAGAACAGTGAGCTTGCTCAGAACAAATGAACTGTGCTTCCTCGACACACGGGCCATATGTAGTTCAACTCTGCTTAGGAGACTGACAAGAACAGTAGCTCCTCTTCAGTCCAATACATGGTACTTGCTGGGAACAGACGCGAGTGCTATTTGCACTGTGTATGGCAATGGGAGCGCAATAGTGACTTTCCTTACCAGAAAACAACTCTTGCTCGTAGGACCAGAAACTGCATGTGATTCAACTCCATTTAGGAGTGGGAAACTAACGCTAGCTCGCTTTCCAAGAAACACCCTCTGCTTTTGAGAAAAGAGCACTCTTCTACTCTACTGTGTTTCTTATGTGTTCGGAACAGTGAGCTTGCTCAGAACAAAAAAACTGTGCTTCCTACAAACACGGCCATATCTAGTTCAACTGTGCTTAGGAACCTGACAAGAACAGTAGATACTCTTCACTCCAATACACTGTACTTGCTGGGAACAGACGCCAGGGCTATTTGTCCTGTGTATGGCAATGGCAGCACAATACTGACTCTTCTTACCAGAAAACAACTCTTGCGCGTAGGACCAGAAACTGCATGTGATTCAACTCCATTTAGGACTGGGAAAAAAACTCCAGCTCGCTTTACAAGAAACACACTCTGCTTTTGAGAAAAGAACGCTCTTCTACTCTACTTTGTTTCCTATAGGGCCAGAACAGTGAGCTTGCTCAGAACAAAAGAACTGTGCTTCCTACACACACGGGCCATATCTAGTTCAACTCTGCTTAGGAAACTGAGAAGAACAGTAGCTCCTCTTCAGTCCAATACACTGGACTTGCTGGGAACAGACAGGAGGGCTATTTGCACTGTGTACGGCAATGGGAGCACAATAGTGACTTTCCTTACCAGAAAACAACTCTTGCTCGTAGGACCAGAAACTGCATGTGATTCAACTCCATATAGGAATGGGAAACAAACGCTAGCTCGCCTTACAAGAAACACACTCTGCTTTTGAGAAAAGAGCACTCTTCTACTCTACTGTGTTTCCAATGGGGTCCGAACAGTGAGCTTGCTCAGAACAAAAAAACTGTGCTTCCTACACACACGGCCATATCTAGTTCAAGTCGGCTTAGGAAACTGACAAGAACATTAGCACCTATTCAGTCCAATACTCTGTACTTTTTGGGAACAGACACGAGTGCTATTTGCACTGTGAATGGCAATGGTTGCACAATAGCGACTTTCCTTACCAGAAAACAACTCTTGCTCTTAGGACCAGAAACTGCATGTGATTCAACTCCATTTAGGACTGGGAAACAAATGCTACCTCGCCTTACATGAAACACACTCTGCTTTTGAGAAAAGAGCACTCTTCTACTCTACTGTGTTTCCTATGGGGTCCGAACAGTGAGCTTGCTCAGAACAAAAGAACTGTGCTTCCTACACACACGGGCCATATCTAGTTCAACTCTGCTTAGGAAACTGACAAGAACAGTAGCTCCTCTTCAGTCCAATACACTGTACTTGCGGGGAAGAGACGCGAGTGCTATTTGCACTGTGTATGGCAATTGGAGCACAATAGTGACTCGTCTTACCAGAAAACAACTCTTGCTCGTAGGACAAAAAACTGCATGTGACTCAACTCCATTTAGGACTGGGAAACAAACGCTAGCTCGCCTTACAAGAAACACACTCTGCTTTTGAGAAAAGAGCACTCTTCTACTCTACTGTGTTTCCTATGGGGTCTGAACAGTGAGCTTGCTCAGAACAAAAGAACTCTGCTTCCTGCACACACGGCCATATCTAGTTCAATTCTGCTTAGGAACCTGACAACAACAGTAGATCCTCTTCAGTCCAATACACTGTACTTGCTGGGAACCGACCCGAGTGCTATTTGAACTGTGTATTGCAATGGGAGCACAATAGTGACTTTCCTACCAGAAAACAACTCTTTCTCGTAGGACTAGAAAATGCATGTGATTCAACTCCATTTAGGACTGGGAAAGAAATGCTAGCTTGCCTTACATGAAACACACTCTGCTTTTGAGAAAAGAGCACTCTTCTACTCTACTGTGTTTCCTATAGGGCCAGAAGAGTGAGCTTGCACAGAACATATTAACTGTGCTTCCTGAACACACAGGCCATATCTAGTTCAACTCTGCTTAGGAAACTGACAAGAACGGTAGCTCCTCTTCAGTCTGATACACTGTACTTACTGGGAACAGACGCGAGTGCTATTTGCACTGTGAATTGCAAAGGGAGCGCAATAGTGACTTTCCCTACCAGAAAACAAATCTTGCTCGTAGGATTAGAAACTCCATGTGATTCAACTTCATTTAAGACTGGGAAACAAACGATAGCTTGCCTTACAAAAAACACACTCTGCTTTTGAGAAAAGAGCACTCTTCTACTCTACTGTGTTTCCTTTTGGGTACGAACAGTGAGCTTGCTCAGAACAAAAGAATTGTGCTTCCTACACACACGGCCATATCTAGTTCAATTCTGCTTAGGAACCTGACAAGAACAGTAGATCCTCTTCAGTCCAATACACTGTACTTGCTGGGAACAGACGCCAGTGCTATTGGTCCTGTATATGCTAATGGCAGCACAATAGTGACTATTCTTACCATTAAACAACTCTTACTCGTAGGACCAGAAACTGCATGTGATTCCACTCCATTTAGGACTGGGAAACAAACGCTAGCTCGCCTTACAAGAAACACACTCTGCTTTAGAGAAAAGAGCACTCTTCTACTCTACGGTGTTTCCTATGGGGTCCAAACAGTGAGCTTGCTCAGAACAAAAGAACTGTGCTTCCTACACACAAGGACCATATGTAGTTCAACTCTGCTTGGGAAACTGACAAGAAGAGTAGCTCCTATTCAGTCCAATACACTGTACTTGCTGGGAAAAGACACGAGTGCTATTTGCCCTGTGTATGGCAATGGGAGCACAATAGTGACTTTCCTTACCAGAAAACAACTCTTGCTCATAGAACCAGAAACTGCATGTGATTCCACTCCATTTAGGACTGGGAAACAAACGCTAGCTTGCCTTACAAGAAACACAATCTGCTTTTGAGAAAAGAGCACTCTTCTACTCTACGGTTTTTCCTATGGGGTTAAAACAGTGAGCTTGCTCAGAACAAAAGAACTGTGCTTCCTACACACATGGACCATATCTAGTTCTACTGTGCTTAGAAAACTGACAAGAACAGTAGCTCCTCTTCAGTCCAATACACTGTACTTGCTGGGAACAAACGCGAGTGCTTTTGCACTGTGTATGGCATTTGGAGCGCAATAGTGACTCTTCTTACCAGAAAACAACTCTTGCTCGTAGGACCAAAAAATGTCTGTGACTCAACTCCATTTAGGACTGGGAAACAAACGTGAGCTCGCCTTACAAGAAACACACTCTGCTTTAGAGAAAAGAGCACTCTTCTACTCTACTGTGTTTCCTATAGGGCCAGAACAGTGAGCTTGCTCAGAACAAAAGAACTGTGCTTCCTACACACATGGACCATATCTAGTTCAACTCTGCTTAGGAAACTGACAAGAACAGTATCTCCTCTTCAGTCCAATACACTGTACTTGCTGGGAACAGACGCGAGTGCTATTTGCACTGTGTATGGCATTTGGAGCGCAATGGTGAATCTTCTTACCAGAAAACAACTCTTGCTCGTAGGACCAAAAACTGCCTTTGACTCAACTCCATTTAGGACTGGGAAACAAACGAGAGCTCGCCTTACAAGAAACACACTCTGCTTTAGAGAAAAGAGCACTCTTCTTCTCTACTGTGTTTCCTAAAGAGCCAGAACAGTGAGCTTGCTCAGAACATAATAACTGTGCTTCCTACACACGGGCCATATCTAGTTCAACTCTGCTTAGGAAACTGAGAAGAACAGTAGCTCCTCTTCAGTCCAATACACTGTACTTGCTGGGAACAGATGCCAGTGCTATTTGCACTGTGTATGGCAATGGGAGCGCAATAGTGACTTTCCTTACCAGAAAACAACTCTTGCTCGTAGGACCAGAAACTGCATGTGATTCAACTCCATTTAGGACTTGGAAACAAACGCTAGCTCGCCTTACAAGAAACACACTCTGCTTTAGAGAAAAGAGCACTCTTCTACTCTACTGTGTTTCCTATGGGGTCCAAACAGTGAGCTTGCTCAGAACAAAAGAACTGTGCTTCCTACACACACGGGCCATATCTAGTTCAACTCTGCTTAGGAAACTGAGAAGAACAGTAGCTCCTCTTCAGTCCAATACACTGTACTTGCTGGGAACAGACGCGAGTGCTATTTGCACTGTGTATGGCAATGAGAGCGCAATAGTGACTTTCCTTACCAGAAAACAACTCTTGCTCGTAGGAACACAAACTGCATGTGATTCAACGCCATTTAGGACTGGGAAACAAACGCTAGCTCGCCTTACAAGAAGCAAACTCTGCTACTGAGAAAAGAGCACTCTTCTACTCTACTGTGTTTCCTAGGGGTCCGAACAGTGAGCTTGCTCTGAACAAAAGCACTGTGCTTCCTACACACACGGCCATATCTAGTTCAATTCTGCTTAGGAACCTGACAAGAACAGTAGATCCTCTTCAGTCCAATACACTGTACTTGCTGGGATCAGATGCCAGTGCTATTTGTCTTGTGTATGGCAATAGCAGCGCAATAGTGACTATTCTTACCATAAAACAACTCTTGCTCGTAGAACCAGAAACTGCATGTGATTCCACTCCATTTAGGACTGGGAAACAAACGCTAGCTTGCCTTACAAGAAACACAATCTGCTTTTGAGAAAAGAGCACTCTTCTACTCTACGGTTTTTCCTATGGGGTTAAAACAGTGAGCTTGCTCAGAACAAAAGAACTGTGCTTCCTACACACATGGATCATATCTAGTTCTACTGTGCTTAGAAAACTGACAAGAACAGTAGCTCCTCTTCAGTCCAATACACTGTACTTGCTGGGAACAAACGCGAGTGCTTTTGCACTGTGTATGGCATTTGGAGCGCAATAGTGACTCTTCTTACCAGAAAACAACTCTTGCTCGTAGGAACAAAAACTGTCTGTGACTCAACTCCATTTAGGACTGGGAAACAAACGTGAGCTCGCCTTACAAGAAACACACTCTGCTTTAGAGAAAAGAGCACTCTTCTACTCTACTGTGTTTCCTATAGGGCCAGAACAGTGAGCTTGCTCAGAACAAATGAACTATGCTTCCTAGACACACGGGCCATATCTAGTTCAACTCTGCTTAAGAAACTGAGAAGAACAGTAGCTCCTCTTCAGTCCAATACACTGTACTTGCTGGGAACAGACGGGAGTGCTATTTGCACTGTGTATGGCAATGGGAGCACAATAGTGACTTTCCTTACCAAAAAACAAATCTTGCTCGTAGGACCAGAAACTGCATGTGATTCAACTCCATTTAGGACTGGGAAACAAACGCTAGCTCGCCTTACAAGAAACACACTCTGCTTTTGAGAAAACAGCACTCTTCTACTCTATGGTGTTTTCTATTGGGTCCAAACAGTTAGCTTGCTCAGAACAAAAGAACTGTGCTTCCTACACACATGGACCATATCTAGTTCTACTGTGCTTAGTAAACTGACAAGAACAGTATCTCCTCTTCAGTCCAATACACTGTACTTGCTGGGAACAGACGCGAGTGCTATTTGCACTGTGTATGGCATTTGGAGCGCAATAGTGACTCTTCTTACCAGAAAACAACTCTTGCTCGTAGGACCAAAAACTGTCTGTGATTCAACTCCATTTAGGACTAGGAAACAAACGCTAGCTAGCCTTACAAGAAACACACTCTGCTTTTGAGAAAAGAGCACTCTTCTACTCTACTGTGTTTCCTATGGGGTCCAAACAGTGAGCTTGCTCAGAACAAAAGAACTGTGCTTCCTACACACACGGCCATATCTAGTTCAATTCTGCTTAGGAACCTGAAAAGAACAGTAGATCCTCTTCAGTCCAATACACTGTACTTGCTGGGAACAGACGCCAGTGCTATTTCTCCTGTATATGGCAATGGCAGCACAATAGTGACTATTCTTACCATAAAACAACTCTTGCTCGTAGGACCAGAAACTGCATGTGATTCCACTCCATTTAGGACTGGGAAACAAACGCTAGCTCGCCTTACAAGAAACACACTCTGCTTTAGAGAAAAGAGAACTCTTCTACTCTACTGTGTTTCCTATGGGGTCCAAACAGTGAGCTTGCTCAGAACAAAAGAACTGTGCTTCCTACACAAATGGACCATATCTAGTTCAACTCTGCTTAGGAAACTGAGAAGAACAGTAGCTCCTCTTCAGTCCAATACACTGTACTTGCTGGGAACAGACGCGAGTGCTATTTGCACTGTGTATGGCAATGAGAGCGCAATAGTGACTTTCCTTACCAGAAAACAACTCTTGCTCGTAGGAACACAAACTGCATGTGATTCAACGCCATTTAGGACTGGGAAACAAACGCTAGCTCGCCTTACAAGAAGCAAACTCTGCTACTGAGAAAAGAGCACTCTTCTACTCTACTGTGTTTCCTAGGGGTCCGAACAGTGAGCTTGCTCTGAACAAAAGCACTGTGCTTCCTACACACACGGCCATATCTAGTTCAATTCTGCTTAGGAACCTGACAAGAACAGTAGATCCTCTTCAGTCCAATACACTGTACTTGCTGGGATCAGACGCCAGTGCTATTTGTCTTGTGTATGGCAATAGCAGCGCAATAGTGACTATTCTTACCATAAAACAACTCTTGCTCGTAGAACCAGAAACTGCATGTGATTCCACTCCATTTAGGACTGGGAAACAAACGCTAGCTTGCCTTACAAGAAACACAATCTGCTTTTGAGAAAAGAGCACTCTTCTACTCTACGGTTTTTCCTATGGGGTTAAAACAGTGAGCTTGCTCAGAACAAAAGAACTGTGCTTCCTACACACATGGATCATATCTAGTTCTACTGTGCTTAGAAAACTGACAAGAACAGTAGCTCCTCTTCAGTCCAATACACTGTACTTGCTGGGAACAAACGCGAGTGCTTTTGCACTGTGTATGGCATTTGGAGCGCAATAGTGACTCTTCTTACCAGAAAACAACTCTTGCTCGTAGGAACAAAAACTGTCTGTGACTCAACTCCATTTAGGACTGGGAAACAAACGTGAGCTCGCCTTACAAGAAACACACTCTGCTTTAGAGAAAAGAGCACTCTTCTACTCTACTGTGTTTCCTATAGGGCCAGAACAGTGAGCTTGCTCAGAACAAAAGAACTGTGCTTCCTACACACAGGGGCCATATCTAGTTCAACTCGGCTTAGGAAACTGACAAGAACAGTAGCTCCTCTTCAGTCCGATACACTGTACTTGCTGAGAACAGACGGGAGTGCTATTTGCACTGTGAATGGCAATTGGAGCACAATAGTGACTCGTCTTACCAGAAAACAACTCTTGCTCGTAGGACAAAAAACTGTATGTGACTCAACTCCATTTAGGACTGGGAAACAAACGCTAGCTCGCCTTACAAGAAACACACTCTGCTTTTGAGAAAACAGCACTCTTCTACTCTATGGTGTTTTCTATTGGGTCCAAACAGTTAGCTTGCTCAGAACAAAAGAACTGTGCTTCCTACACACATGGACCATATCTAGTTCTACTGTGCTTAGTAAACTGACAAGAACAGTATCTCCTCTTCAGTCCAATACACTGTACTTGCTGGGAACAGACGCGAGTGCTATTTGCACTGTGTATGGCATTTGGAGTGCAATAGTGACTCTTCTTACCAGAAAACAACTCTTGCTCGTAGGACCAAAAACTGTCTGTGATTCAACTCCATTTAGGACTAGGAAACAAACGCTAGCTAGCCTTACAAGAAACACACTCTGCTTTTGAGAAAAGAGCACTCTTCTACTCTACTGTGTTTCCTATGGGGTCCAAACAGTGAGCTTGCTCAGAACAAAAGAACTGTGCTTCCTACACACACGGCCATATCTAGTTCAATTCTGCTTAGGAACCTGAAAAGAACAGTAGATCCTCTTCAGTCCAATACACTGTACTTGCTGGGAACAGACCCCAGTGCTATTTCTCCTGTATATGGCAATGGCAGCACAATAGTGACTATTCTTACCAGAAAACAACTCTTGCTCGTAGGACCAGAAACTGCATGTGATTCCACTCCATTTAGGACTGGGAAACAAACGCTAGCTCGCCTTACAAGAAACACACTCTGCTTTAGAGAAAAGAGAACTCTTCTACTCTACTGTGTTTCCTATGGGGTCCAAACAGTGAGCTTGCTCAGAACAAAAGAACTGTGCTTCCTACACAAATGGACCATATCTAGTTCAACTCTGCTTAGGAAACTGACAAGAACAGTAGCTCCTATTCAGTCCAATACACTGTACTTGCTGGAAACAGACGCTAGTGCTATTTGCACTGTGTACGGCATTTGGAGCGCAATAGTGACTCTTCTTACCAGAAAACCACTCTTGCTCATAGGACCAAAAACTGCATGTGACTCAACTCCATTTAGGACTGGGAATCAAACGCGAGCTCGCCTTACGAGAAACACACTCTGCTTTAGAGAAAAGAACACACTTCTACTCTGCTGTGTTTCCTATAGGGCCAGAAGAGTGAGCTTGCTCAGAACATAATAACTGTGCTTCCTACACACACGGGCCATATCTAGTTCCAATCTGCTTAGGAAACTGACAAGAACAGTAGCTCCTCTTCAGTCTGATACACTGTATTTGCTGAGAACAGACACGAGTGCTATTTGCACTGTGTATGGCAATTGGACCACAATAGTGACTCGTCTAACCAGAAAACAACTCTTGCTTTAGGACAAAAAACTGCATGTGACTCAACTCCATTTAGGACTGGGAAACAAACGCTAGCTCGCCTTACAAGAAACACACTCTGCTTTTGAGAAAAGAGCACTCTTCTACTCTACTGTGTTTCCTATAGGGCCAGAACAGTGAGCTTGCTCAGAACAAATGAACTATGCTTCCTAGACACACGGGCCATATCTAGTTCAACTCTGCTTAAGAAACTGAGAAGAACAGTAGCTCCTCTTCAGTCCAATACACTGTACTTGCTGGGAACAGACGGGAGTGCTATTTGCACTGTGTATGGCAATGGGAGCACAATAGTGACTTTCCTTACCAAAAAACAAATCTTGCTCGTAGGACCAGAAACTGCATGTGATTCAACTCCATTTAGGACTGGGAAACAAACGCTAGCTCGCCTTACAAGAAACACACTCTGCTTTTGAGAAAAGAGCATTCTTCGACTCTACTGTGTTTCCAATGGGGTCCGAACAGTGAGTTTGCTCAGAACAAAAAAACTGTGCTTCCTACACACACGGCCATATCTAGTTCAAGTCTGCTTAGGAAACTGACAAGAACATTAGCACCTATTCAGTCCAATACTCTGTACTTTCTGGGAACAGACGCGAGTGCTATTTGCACTGTGTATGGCAATGGTTGCACAATAGCGACTTTCCTTTCCAGAAAACAACTCTTGCTCGTAGGACCAGAAACTGCATGTGATTCAACTCCATTTAGGACTGGGAAACTAATGCTAGCTCGCCTTACATTAAACACACTCTGCTTTTGAGAAAAGAGCACTCTTCTACTCTACTGTGTTTCCTATGGGGTCCGAACAGTGAGCTTGCTCAGAACAAAAGAACTGTGCTTCCTACACACACGGGCCATATCTAGTTCAACTCTGCTTAGGAAACTGACAAGAACAGTAGCTCGTCTTGAGTCCAATACACTGTACTTGCGGGGAAGAGACGCGAGTGCTATTTGCACTGTGTATGGCAATTGGAGCACAATAGTGACTCCTCTTACCAGAAAACAACTCTTGCTCGTAGGACAAAAAACTGCATGTGACTCAACTGCATTTAGGACTGGGAAACAAACGCTAACTCGCCTTACAAGAAACACACTCTGCTTTTGAGAAAAGAGCACTCTTCTACTCTACTGTGTTTCCTATGGGGTCCGAACAGTGAGCTTGCTCAGAACTAAAGAACAGTGCTTCCTGCACACACGGCCATATCTAGTTCAATTCTGCTTAGGAACCTGACAACAACAGTAGATCCTCTTCAGTCCAATACACTGTACTTGCTGGGAAAAGACGCCAGGGCTATTTGTCCTGTGTATGACAATGGGTGTGCAATAGTGACTCTTCTTACCATAAAACAACTCTTGCACGTAGGACCAGAAACTGTATGTGATTCAACTCCATTTAGGACTGGGAAACAAACGGTAGCTTGTCTTACCAGAAACACATTCTGCTTTAGAGAAAAGAGCACTCATCTACTCTACTGTGTTTCCTATAGGGCCAGAACAGTGAGCTTGCTCAGAACAAAAGAACTGTGCTTCCTACACACACGGGCCATATGTAGTTCAACTCTGGTTAGGAAACTTACAGGAATAGTAGCTCCTCTTCAGTCTGATACACTGTACTTGTTGGGAACAGACGCGAGTGCTGTTTGCACTGTGTATGGCAATGGGAGCGCAATAGTGACTTTCCTACCAGAAAACAACACTTGCTCGTAGGACCACAAACTGCATGTGATTCAACGCCATTTAGGACTGGGAAACAAACGCTAGCACGCCTTACAAGAAACACACTTGCTTTAGAGAAAAGAGCACTCTTCTTCTCTACTGTGTTTCCTATGGGGTCCAAACAGTGAGCTTGCTCAGAAAAAAAGAACTGTGCTTAATACACACACGGACCATATGTAGTTCAACTCTGCTTAGGAAACTGACAAGAACAGTAGTTCCTATTCAGTCCAATACACTGTACTTGCTGGGAACAGACGCGAGTGCTATTTGTCCTGTGTATGGCAATTGGAGCGGAATAGTGACTTTCCTTACCAGAAAACATCTCTTGCTCGTAGGACCAGAAACTGCATGTGATTCAACTCCATTTAGGACTGGGAAACAAACGCTAGCTCGCCTTACAAGAAACACACTCTGCTTTTGAGAAAAGAGCACTCTTCTACTTCACTGTGTTTCCTATGGGGTCCAAACAGTGAGCTTGCTCAGACAAAAGAAGTGTGCTTCCTACACACACGGGCTATATCTAGTTCAACTCTGCTTAAGAAACTGACAAGAACAGTAGCTCCTATTCAGTCCAATACTCTGTGCTTGCTGGGAACAGACGAGAGTGCTATTTGCACTGTGTATGGCATTTGGAGCGCAATAGTGACTCTTCTTACCAGAAAACAACTCTTGCTTGTAGGACCAAAAACTGTCTGTGACTCAACTCCATTTAGGACTTGGAAACAAATGCGAGCTCGCCTTACAAGAAAAACACTCTGCTTTAGAGAAAAGAGCACTCTTCTTCTCTACTGTGTTTCCTATAGGGCCAGAACAGTGAGCTTGCTCAGAATATAATAACTGTGCTTCCTTCACACATGGGCCATATCTAGTTCAACTCTCCTTAGGAAACTGACAAGAACAGTAGCTCCTCCTCAGTCCAATACACTGTACTTACGGGGAAGAGACGCGAGTGCTATTTGCACTGTGTATGGCAATTGGAGCACAATAGTGACTCGTCTTACCAGAAAACAACTCTTGCTCTTAGGACAAAAAACTGCATGTGACTCAACTCCATTTAGGACTGGGAAACAAACGCCAGCTCGCCTTACAAGAAACACACTCTGCTTTTGAGAAAAGAGCACTCTTCTACTCTATTGTGTTTCCTATGGGGTCCGAACAGTGAGCTTGCTCAGAACAAAAGATCTGTGCTTCCTGCACACACGGCCATATCTAGTTCAATTCTGCTTAGGAACCTGACAAGAACAGTAGATCCTCTTCAGTCCAATACACTGTACTTGCTGGGAACAGACGCCAGGGCTATTTGCCCTGTGTATGGCAAAGGGAGCGCAATAGTGACTTTCCTTACCAGAAAACAACTCTTGCTCGTAGGACCAGAAACTGCATGTGATTCAAATCCATTTAGGACTGGGAAACAAATGCTCGCTCGCCTTACAAGAAACACACATCTGCTTTTGAGAAAAGAGCACTCTTCTACTCTATATTTTTTCCTATGGAGTCCGAACAGTGAGCTTGCTCTGAACAAAAGAACTGTACTTCCTACACACACGGCCATACCTAGTTCAATTCTGCTTAGGAAACTGACAAAAACAGTAGCTCCTCTTCAGTCCGATACACTGTACTTGCTTGGAAGAGACGTGAGTGCTATTTGCACTGTGTATGGCAATGGGAGAGCAATAGTGACTTTCCTTACTAGAAAACAATTCTTGCTCGTAGGACCAGAAACTGCATGTAATTCAACTCCATTTAGGACTGGGCAACAAATGCTAGCTCGCCTAACATGAAACACACCCTGCTTTTGAGAAAAGAGAAGTCTTCTACTCTACTGTGTTTCCTAAGGGGACCGAACAGTGAGCTTGCTCAGAACAAAAGAACTGTGCTTCCTACACACACGGCCATATCTAGTTCAACACTGCTTAGGAAACTGACAAGAACAGTAGATCCTCTTCAGTCCAATACACTGTACTTGCTGGGAACAGACGCGAGTGCTATTTGCACTGTGTAGGGCAATTGGAGCACAATAGTGACTCGTCTTACCAAAAAACAACTCTTGCTCATAAGACCAAAAACTGCATGTGATTCAACTCCATTTAGAACTGGGAAATAAATGCTAGCTCGCCTTACAAGAAACACACTCTGCTTTTGAGAAAAGAGCACTCATCTACTCTCCTGTGTTTCCTATAGGGCCAGAACAGTGAGCTTGATAAGAACAAGAGAACTGTGCTTCCTACACACACGGCCATATCTAGTTCAATTCTGCTTAGGAAACTGACAAGAACAGTAGATCCTCCTCAGTCAAATACACTGTACAAGCTGGGAACAGATGCCAGTGCTATTTGCCCTGTGTATGACAATGGGAGCACAATAGTGACTCTTCTTATCAGAAAACAAATCTTGCTCATAGGACAACAAACTGCATGGGATTCAACTCCATTTAGAACTGGGAAACAAACGCTATCTGGCCTTACAAGAAACACACTCTGCTTATGAGTAAAGAGCACTCTTCTTCTCTACTGTGTTTCCTATGGGTTCCGAACAGTGAGCTTGCTCAGAACAAAAGGACTGTGCTTCCTACACACACGGGCCATATCTAGTTCAACTCTGCTAAGGAAACTGACAAGAACAGTAGCTCCTCTTCAGTCCAATACACTGTACTTGCTGGGAACAGACGCGAGAGCTATTTCCACTATGTATGGCAGTGGGAGCGCTATAGTGACTTTCCTTACCAGAAAACAACTCTTGCTGGTAGGACCAAAAACTGCATGTGATTCAACTCCATTTAGGACTGGGAAACAAACGCTAGCTCGCCTTACAAGAAACACACTCTGCTTTTGAGAAAAGAGCACTCTTCTACTCTACTGTGTTTCCTAAAGGGCCAGAACAGAGAGCTTGCTCAGAACAAAAGAATTGTGCTTCCTACATACACGGCCATATCTAGTTCAATTCTGCTTAGGAAACTGACAAGAACAATAGACCCTTTTCAGTCCAATACAGTGTACATGCTCGGAACAGACACGATTGCTATTTGTACTGTGTATGGCAATGGGAGCCCAATAGTGACTGTTCTTACCAGAAAACTACTCTTGCTCGTAGGACCAAAAACTGCATGTGACTCAACTCCATTTAGGACTGGGAAACAAACCTTAGCTAGCCTTACAAGAAACACACTCTGCTTTTGAGAAAAGAGCACTCTTCTACTCTACTGTGTTTCCTATAGGGCCAGAACAGTGAGCTTGCTCAGAACAAAAGACCTGTGCTTCCTACACACACGGGCCATATCTAGTTCAACTCTGCTTAGGAAACTGAGAAGAACAGTAGCTCCTCTTCATTCCAATACACTGTACTTGCTGGGAACAGACGCAAGTGCTATTAGCACTGTGTATGGCAAAGGGAGCACAATAGTGACTTTCCTTACCAGAAAACAACTCTTGCTCGTAGGACCAGAAACTGCATGTGATTCAAATCCATTTAGGACTGAGAAACAAATGCTAGCTCGCCTTACGAGAAACACACATCTGCTTTTGAGAAAAGAGCACTCTTCTACTCTATATTGTTTCCTATGGAGTCCGAACAGTGAGCTTGCTCAGAACAAAAGAATGTGCTTCCTACACACACGGCCATATCTTGTTCAATTCTGCTTAGGAACCTGACAAGAACAGTAGATTCTCTTCAGTCCAATACACTGTACATGCTGGGAACCAACGCCAGTGCTATTTGCCCTGTGTATGACAATGGGAGCGCAATATTGACTCTTCTTACTAGAAAAACATGTTTGCTCTTAGGACCACAAACTGCATGTGATTCAACTCCATTTACGACTACAAAACAAACGCTAGCTCGCCTTAAAAGAAACACACTCTGTTTTTGAGAAAAGAGCACTCTTCTACTCTACTGCGTTTCCTATGGGGTCCAAACAGTGAGCTTGCTCAGAACAAAAGATCTGTGCTTCCTACACATATGGACCATATCTAGTTCAACTCTGCTTAGGAAACTGGGAAGAACAGTAGCTCCTCTTCAGTCCAATACACTGTACTTGCTGGGAAGAGACGCGAGTGCTATTTGCACTGTGTATGGCATTTGGGGCGCAATAGTGACTCTTCTTACCAGAAAACAACTCTTGCTCGTAGGACCAAAAACTGCATGTGACTCATTTCCATTTAGGACTGGGAATCAAACGCGAGCTCGCCTTCCAAGAAACACACTCTGCTTTAGAGTAAAGAGCACTCTTCTCCTCTACTCTGTTTCCTACAGGGCCAGAACAGTGAGCTTGCTCAGAACGTTATAACTGTGCTTGCTACACACACGGGCCATATCTAGTTCAACTCTGCTTAGGAAACTGACAAGAACATTAGCTCCTCTTCAGTCTGATACACTGTACTTGCTGGGAACAGATACGAGTGCTATTTGCACTGTGTATGGCAAAGGGAGCACAATAGTGACTTTCCTTACCAGAAAACAACTCTTGCTCGTAGGACCAGAAACTGCATGTGATTCAACTCCATTTAGGACTGGGCAACAAATGCTAGCTCGCCTAACATGAAACACACGCTGCTTTTGAGAAAAGAGAACACTTCTACTCTACTATGTTTCCTAAGGGGACCAAACAGTGAGCTTGCTCAGAACAAAAGAACTGTGCTTCCTACACACACGGCCATATCTAGTTCAACACTGCTTAGGAAACTGACAAGAACAGTAGCTCCTCTTCAGTCCAATACACTGTACTTGCTGGGAACAGACGCGAGTGCTATTTGCACTGTGTAGGGCAATTGGAGCACAATAGTGACTCGTCTTACCAGAAAACAACTCTTGCTCATAGGACCAAAAACTGCATGTGATTCAACTCCATTTAGAACTGGGAAATAAATGCTAGCTCGCCTTACAAGAAAGACACTCTGCTTTTGAGAAAAGAGCACTCTTCTACTCTACTGTGTTTCCTATAGGGCCAGAACAGTGAGCTTGATCAGAACAAGAGAACTGTGCTTCCTACACACACGGCCATATCTAGTTCAATTCTGCTTAGGAAACTGACAAGAACAGTAGATCCTCCTCAGTCAAATACACTGTACAAGCTGGGAACAGACGCGAGTGCTATTTGCCCTGTGTATGACAATGGGAGCACAATAGTGACTCTTCTTTTCAGAAAACAAATCTTGCTCGTAGGACAACAAACTGCATGGGATTCAACTCCATTTAGAACTGGGAAACAAACGCTATCTGGCCTTACAAGGAACACACTCTGCTTATGAGAAAAGAGCACTCTTCTTCTCTACTGTGTTTCCTATGGGTTCCGAACAGTGAGCTTGCTCAGAACAAAAGGACTGTGCTTCCTACACACACGGGCCATATCTAGTTCAACTCTGCTTAGGAAACTGACAAGAACAGTAGCTCCTCTTCAGTCCAATACACTGTACTTGCTGGGAACAGACGTGAGAGCTATTTCCACTATGTATGGCAGTGGGAGCGCTATAGTGACTTTCCTTACCAGAAAACAACTCTTGCTGGTAGGACCAAAAACTGCATGTGATTCAACTCCATTTAGGACGGTAAACAAACGCTAGCTCGCCTTACAAGAAACACACTCTGCTTTTGAGAAAAGAGCACTCTTCTACTCTACTGTGTTTCCTATAGGGCCAGAACAGAGAGCTTGCTCAGAACCAAAGAACTGTGCTTCCTACATACACGGCCATATCTAGTTCAATTCTGCTTAGGAAACTGACAAGAACAATAGATCCTTTTCCGTCCAATACACTCTACATGCTCGGAACAGACGCGATTGCTATTTGTACTGTGTATGGCAATGGGAGCCCAATAGTGACTCTTCTTACCAGAAAACTACTCTTGCTCGTAGGACCAAAAACTGCATGTGACTCAACTCCATTTAGGACTGGGAAACAAACGTTAGTTAGCCTTACAAGAAACACACTCTGCTTTTGAGAAAAGAGCACTCTTCTACTCTACTGTGTTTCCTATAGGGCCAGAACAGTGAGCTTGCTCAGAACAAAAGACCTGTGCTTCCTACACACACGGGCCATATCTGGTTCAACTCTGCTTAGGAAACTGACAAGAACAGTAGCTCCTCTTCAGTCCAATACACTGTACTTGCTGGGAACAGACGCAAGTGCTATTAGCACTGTGTATGGCAAAGGGAGCACAATAGTGACTTTCCTTACCAGAAAACAACTCTTGCTCGTAGGACCAGAAACTGCATGTGATTCAAATCCATTTAGGACTGGGAAACAAATGCTAGCTCACCTTACAAGAAACACACATCTGCTTTTGGGAAAAGAGCACTCTTCTACTCTATATTGTTTCCTATGGAGTCCGAACAGTGAGCTTGCTCAGAACAAAAGAACTGTGCTTCCTACACACACGGCCATATCTAGTTCAATTCTGCTTAGGAACCTGACAAGAACAGTAGATTCTCTTCAGTCCAATACACTGTACATGCTGGGAACCGAGGCCAGTGCTATTTGCCCTGTGTATGACAATGGGAGCGCAATATTGACTCTTCTTACCAGAAAACCACGCTTGCTCCTGGACCACAAACTGCATGTGATTCAACTCCATTTAGGACTACAAAACAAACGCTAGCTCACCTTACAAGAAACACACTCTGTTTTTGAGAAAAGAGCACTCTTCTACTCTACTGCGTTTCCTATGGGGTCCAAACAGTGAGCTTGCTCAGAACAAAAGATCTGTGCTTCCTACACACATGGACCATATCTAGTTCAACTCTGCTTAGGACACTGAGAAGAACAGTAGCTCCTCTTCAGTCCAATACACTGTACTTGCTGGGAACAGACGCGAGTGCTATTTGTACTGTGTATGGCATTTGGGGCGCAATAGTGACTCTTCTTACCAGAAAACAACTCTTGCTCGTAGGGCCAAAAACTGCATGTGATTCATTTCCATTTAGGACTGGGAATCAAACGCGAGCTCGCCTTACAAGAAACACACTCTGCTTTAGAGAAAAGAGCACTCTTCTCCTCTACTCTGTTTCCTACAGGGCCAGAACAGTGAGCTTGCTCAGAACGTTATAACTGTGCTTGCTACACACACGGGCCATATCTAGTTCAACTCTGCTTAGGAAACTGACAAGAACAGTAGCTCCTATTCAGTCTGATACACTGTACTTGCTGGGAACAGATGCGAGTGCTATTTGCACTGTGTATGGCAAAGGGAGCACAATAGTGACTTTCCTTACCAGAAAACAACTCTTGCTGGTAGGACCAGAAACTGCATGTGATTCAACTCCATTTAGGACTGGGAAACAAACGCTAGCTTGCCGTACAAGAAACACACTCTGCTTTTGAGAAAAGAGCACTCTTCTACTCTATTGTTTTTCCTATGGGGTCCGAACAGTGAGCTTGCTCTGAACAAAAGAACTGTGCTTCCTACACACACGGCCATACCTAGTTCAATTCTCCTTAGGAAACTGACAAAAACAGTAGCTCCTCTTCAGTCCGATACACTGTACTTGCTGGGAACAGACGCAAGTGCTATTTGCACTGTCTATGGCAATGGGAGCGCAATAGTGACTTTCCTTAATAGAAAACAATTCTTGATCGTAGGACGAGAAACTGCATGTGATTCCACTCCATTTAGGACTGGGCAACAAATGCTAGCTGGCCTCACATGAAACACACCCTGCTTTTGAGAAAAGAGAACTCTTCTACTCTACTGTGTTTCCTAATGGGACCGAACAGTGAGCTTGCTCAGAACAAAAGAACTGTGTTTCCTACACACACGGCCATATCTAGTTCAACACTGCTTAGGAAACTGACAAGAACAGTAGATCCTCTTCAGTCCAATACACTGTACTTGCTGGGAACAGTCGCGAGTGCTATTTGCTCTGTGTAGGGCAATTGGAGCACAATAGTGACTCGTCTTACCAGAAAACTACTCTTGCTCATAGGACCAAAAACTGCATGTGATTCAACTCCATTTAGAACTGGGAAATAAATGCTAGCTCGCCTTACAAGAAACACACTCTGCTTTTGAGAAAAGAGCACTCTTCTATTCTACTGTGTTTCCTATAGGGCCAGAACAGTAAGCTTGCACAGAAGAAAAGAAATGTGATTCCTACACACACGGCCATATCTAGTACAATTCAGCTTAGGAAACTGACAAGAACAGTATACCCTCTTCAGTCAAATACACTGCACATGCTGGGAACAGACACCAGTGCTAATTGCCCTGTGTATGACAATGGGAGCACAATAGTGACTCTTCTTACCAGAAAACAACTCTTGCTCGTAGGACCAGAAACTGCATGTGACTCAACTCCATTTAGGACTGGGAAAGAAACGCAAGCTCGCCTTACAAGAAACACACTCTGTTTTTGAGAAAAGAGCACTCTTCTACTCTACTGTGTTTCCTATAGGGCCAGAACAGTGAACTTGCTCAGAACAAAAGAACTGTGCTTCCTACACACAGGGGCCATATCTAGTTCAACTCTGCTTAGGAAACTGACAAGAACAGTAGCTCCTCTTCAGTCCAATACTCTGTACATGCTGGGAACAGACGCCAGTTGTATATGCACTGTGTATGGCAATGGGAGCGCAATAGTGACTCTTATTACCAGAAAAAAACTCTTGCTCGTAGGACCAGAAACTGCACGGGATTCAATTCCATTTCTGACTGGGAAACAAACACTAGCTTGTCTTCAAGAAACACACTCTGCTTTTGAGAAAAGAGCACTCTTCTAATCTACAGTGTTTCCTAAGGTGTCCAAACAGTGAGCTTGCTCGGAACAAAAGAACTGTGCTTCCTATACACACGGGATGTACCTAGTTCAACTCTGCTTAGGAAACTGACAAGAACAGTAGCTCCTCTTCAGACTAATACACTGTACTTGCTGGAAACAGACGCGTGTGCTATTTGCACTGTGTACGTCAAAGGGAGCGCAATAGTGACTTTCCTTACCAGAAAACAACTCTTGCTAGTAGGACCAAAAACTGCATGTGATTCAACTCCATTTAGGACTGGGAAACAAACGCTAGCTCGCCTTTCAAGAAACACACTCTGCTTTTGAGAAAAGAGCACTCTTCTACTCTACTGTGTTTCCTATAGGGCCAGAACAGAGAGCTTGCTCAGAACAAAAGAACTGTGCCATATCTAGTTCAATTCTGCTTAGGAAACTGACAAGAACAATAGATCCTTTTCAGTCCAATACACTGTACATGCTGGGAACAGATGCCAGTGCTATTTGTACTGTGTATGGCAATTGGAGCCCAATAGTGACTCTTCTTATGAGAAAACTACTCTTACTCGAAGGACCAAAAACTGCATGTCACTCAACTCCATTTAGGACTGGGAAACAATCGCGAGCTCGCCTTACAAAAAAAACACTCTGCTTTAGATAAAAGAGCACTCTTCTACTCTACTGTGTTTCCTATAGGGCCAGAACAGTGAGCTTGCTCAGAACAAAAGACCTGTGCTTCCTACACACACGGGCCATATCTGGTTCAACTCTGCTTAGGAAACTGACAAGAACAGTAGCTCCTCTTCAGTCCAATACACTGTACTTGCTGGGAACAGACGCAAGTGCTATTAGCACTGTGTATGGCAAAGGGAGCACAATAGTGACTTTCCTTACCAGAAAACAACTCTTGCTCGTAGGACCAGAAACTGCATGTGATTCAAATCCATTTAGGACTGGGAAACAAATGCTAGCTCGCCTTACAAGAAACACACATCTGCTTTTGGGAAAAGAGCACTCTTCTACTCTATATTGTTTCCTATGGAGTCCGAACAGTGAGCTTGCTCAGAACAAAAGAACTGTGCTTCCTACACACACGGCCATATCTAGTTCAATTCTGCTTAGGAACCTGACAAGAACAGTAGATTCTCTTCAGTCCAATACACTGTACATGCTGGGAACCGAGGCCAGTGCTATTTGCCCTGTGTATGACAATGGGAGCGCAATATTGACTCTTCTTACCAGAAAACCACGCTTGCTCCTGGACCACAAACTGCATGTGATTCAACTCCATTTAGGACTACAAAACAAACGCTAGCTCACCTTACAAGAAACACACTCTGTTTTTGAGAAAAGAGCACTCTTCTACTCTACTGCGTTTCCTATGGGGTCCAAACAGTGAGCTTGCTCAGAACAAAAGATCTGTGCTTCCTACACACATGGACCATATCTAGTTCAACTCTGCTTAGGACACTGAGAAGAACAGTAGCTCCTCTTCAGTCCAATACACTGTACTTGCTGGGAACAGACGCGAGTGCTATTTGTACTGTGTATGGCATTTGGGGCGCAATAGTGACTCTTCTTACCAGAAAACAACTCTTGCTCGTAGGGCCAAAAACTGCATGTGATTCATTTCCATTTAGGACTGGGAATCAAACGCGAGCTCGCCTTACAAGAAACACACTCTGCTTTAGAGAAAAGAGCACTCTTCTCCTCTACTCTGTTTCCTACAGGGCCAGAACAGTGAGCTTGCTCAGAACGTTATAACTGTGCTTGCTACACACACGGGCCATATCTAGTTCAACTCTGCTTAGGAAACTGACAAGAACAGTAGCTCCTATTCAGTCTGATACACTGTACTTGCTGGGAACAGATGCGAGTGCTATTTGCACTGTGTATGGCAAAGGGAGCACAATAGTGACTTTCCTTACCAGAAAACAACTCTTGCTGGTAGGACCAGAAACTGCATGTGATTCAACTCCATTTAGGACTGGGAAACAAACGCTAGCTTGCCGTACAAGAAACACACTCTGCTTTTGAGAAAAGAGCACTCTTCTACTCTATTGTTTTTCCTATGGGGTCCGAACAGTGAGCTTGCTCTGAACAAAAGAACTGTGCTTCCTACACACACGGCCATACCTAGTTCAATTCTCCTTAGGAAACTGACAAAAACAGTAGCTCCTCTTCAGTCCGATACACTGTACTTGCTGGGAACAGACGCAAGTGCTATTTGCACTGTCTATGGCAATGGGAGCGCAATAGTGACTTTCCTTAATAGAAAACAATTCTTGATCGTAGGACGAGAAACTGCATGTGATTCCACTCCATTTAGGACTGGGCAACAAATGCTAGCTGGCCTCACATGAAACACACCCTGCTTTTGAGAAAAGAGAACTCTTCTACTCTACTGTGTTTCCTAATGGGACCGAACAGTGAGCTTGCTCAGAACAAAAGAACTGTGTTTCCTACACACACGGCCATATCTAGTTCAACACTGCTTAGGAAACTGACAAGAACAGTAGATCCTCTTCAGTCCAATACACTGTACTTGCTGGGAACAGTCGCGAGTGCTATTTGCTCTGTGTAGGGCAATTGGAGCACAATAGTGACTCGTCTTACCAGAAAACTACTCTTGCTCATAGGACCAAAAACTGCATGTGATTCAACTCCATTTAGAACTGGGAAATAAATGCTAGCTCGCCTTACAAGAAACACACTCTGCTTTTGAGAAAAGAGCACTCTTCTATTCTACTGTGTTTCCTATAGGGCCAGAACAGTAAGCTTGCACAGAAGAAAAGAAATGTGATTCCTACACACACGGCCATATCTAGTACAATTCAGCTTAGGAAACTGACAAGAACAGTATACCCTCTTCAGTCAAATACACTGCACATGCTGGGAACAGACACCAGTGCTAATTGCCCTGTGTATGACAATGGGAGCACAATAGTGACTCTTCTTACCAGAAAACAACTCTTGCTCGTAGGACCAGAAACTGCATGTGACTCAACTCCATTTAGGACTGGGAAAGAAACGCAAGCTCGCCTTACAAGAAACACACTCTGTTTTTGAGAAAAGAGCACTCTTCTACTCTACTGTGTTTCCTATAGGGCCAGAACAGTGAACTTGCTCAGAACAAAAGAACTGTGCTTCCTACACACAGGGGCCATATCTAGTTCAACTCTGCTTAGGAAACTGACAAGAACAGTAGCTCCTCTTCAGTCCAATACTCTGTACATGCTGGGAACAGACGCCAGTTGTATATGCACTGTGTATGGCAATGGGAGCGCAATAGTGACTCTTATTACCAGAAAAAAACTCTTGCTCGTAGGACCAGAAACTGCACGGGATTCAATTCCATTTCTGACTGGGAAACAAACACTAGCTTGTCTTCAAGAAACACACTCTGCTTTTGAGAAAAGAGCACTCTTCTAATCTACAGTGTTTCCTAAGGTGTCCAAACAGTGAGCTTGCTCGGAACAAAAGAACTGTGCTTCCTATACACACGGGATGTACCTAGTTCAACTCTGCTTAGGAAACTGACAAGAACAGTAGCTCCTCTTCAGACTAATACACTGTACTTGCTGGAAACAGACGCGTGTGCTATTTGCACTGTGTACGTCAAAGGGAGCGCAATAGTGACTTTCCTTACCAGAAAACAACTCTTGCTAGTAGGACCAAAAACTGCATGTGATTCAACTCCATTTAGGACTGGGAAACAAACGCTAGCTCGCCTTTCAAGAAACACACTCTGCTTTTGAGAAAAGAGCACTCTTCTACTCTACTGTGTTTCCTATAGGGCCAGAACAGAGAGCTTGCTCAGAACAAAAGAACTGTGCCATATCTAGTTCAATTCTGCTTAGGAAACTGACAAGAACAATAGATCCTTTTCAGTCCAATACACTGTACATGCTGGGAACAGATGCCAGTGCTATTTGTACTGTGTATGGCAATTGGAGCCCAATAGTGACTCTTCTTATGAGAAAACTACTCTTACTCGAAGGACCAAAAACTGCATGTCACTCAACTCCATTTAGGACTGGGAAACAAACGCGAGCTCGCCTTACAAAAAAAACACTCTGCTTTAGATAAAAGAGCACTCTTCTCCTCTACTCTGTTTCCTACAGGGCCAGAACAGTGAGCTTGCTCAGAACGTTATAACTGTGCTTGCTACACACACGGGCCATATCTAGTTCAACTCTGCTTAGGAAACTGACAAGAACAGTAGCTCCTATTCAGTCTGATACACTGTACTTGCTGGGAACAGATGCGAGTGCTATTTGCACTGTGTATGGCAAAGGGAGCACAATAGTGACTTTCCTTACCAGAAAACAACTCTTGCTGGTAGGACCAGAAACTGCATGTGATTCAACTCCATTTAGGACTGGGAAACAAACGCTAGCTTGCCGTACAAGAAACACACTCTGCTTTTGAGAAAAGAGCACTCTTCTACTCTATTGTTTTTCCTATGGGGTCCGAACAGTGAGCTTGCTCTGAACAAAAGAACTGTGCTTCCTACACACACGGCCATACCTAGTTCAATTCTCCTTAGGAAACTGACAAAAACAGTAGCTCCTCTTCAGTCCGATACACTGTACTTGCTGGGAACAGATGCAAGTGCTATTTGCACTGTCTATGGCAATGGGAGCGCAATAGTGACTTTCCTTAATAGAAAACAATTCTTGATCGTAGGACGAGAAACTGCATGTGATTCCACTCCATTTAGGACTGGGCAACAAATGCTAGCTGGCCTCACATGAAACACACCCTGCTTTTGAGAAAAGAGAACTCTTCTACTCTACTGTGTTTCCTAATGGGACCGAACAGTGAGCTTGCTCAGAACAAAAGAACTGTGTTTCCTACACACACGGCCATATCTAGTTCAACACTGCTTAGGAAACTGACAAGAACAGTAGATCCTCTTCAGTCCAATACACTGTACTTGCTGGGAACAGTCGCGAGTGCTATTTGCTCTGTGTAGGGCAATTGGAGCACAATAGTGACTCGTCTTACCAGAAAACTACTCTTGCTCATAGGACCAAAAACTGCATGTGATTCAACTCCATTTAGAACTGGGAAATAAATGCTAGCTCGCCTTACAAGAAACACACTCTGCTTTTGAGAAAAGAGCACTCTTCTATTCTACTGTGTTTCCTATAGGGCCAGAACAGTAAGCTTGCACAGAAGAAAAGAAATGTGATTCCTACACACACGGCCATATCTAGTACAATTCAGCTTAGGAAACTGACAAGAACAGTATACCCTCTTCAGTCAAATACACTGCACATGCTGGGAACAGACACCAGTGCTAATTGCCCTGTGTATGACAATGGGAGCACAATAGTGACTCTTCTTACCAGAAAACAACTCTTGCTCGTAGGACCAGAAACTGCATGTGACTCAACTCCATTTAGGACTGGGAAAGAAACGCAAGCTCGCCTTACAAGAAACACACTCTGTTTTTGAGAAAAGAGCACTCTTCTACTCTACTGTGTTTCCTATAGGGCCAGAACAGTGAACTTGCTCAGAACAAAAGAACTGTGCTTCCTACACACAGGGGCCATATCTAGTTCAACTCTGCTTAGGAAACTGACAAGAACAGTAGCTCCTCTTCAGTCCAATACTCTGTACATGCTGGGAACAGACGCCAGTTGTATATGCACTGTGTATGGCAATGGGAGCGCAATAGTGACTCTTATTACCAGAAAAAAACTCTTGCTCGTAGGACCAGAAACTGCACGGGATTCAATTCCATTTCTGACTGGGAAACAAACACTAGCTTGTCTTCAAGAAACACACTCTGCTTTTGAGAAAAGAGCACTCTTCTAATCTACAGTGTTTCCTAAGGTGTCCAAACAGTGAGCTTGCTCGGAACAAAAGAACTGTGCTTCCTATACACACGGGATGTACCTAGTTCAACTCTGCTTAGGAAACTGACAAGAACAGTAGCTCCTCTTCAGACTAATACACTGTACTTGCTGGAAACAGACGCGTGTGCTATTTGCACTGTGTACGTCAAAGGGAGCGCAATAGTGACTTTCCTTACCAGAAAACAACTCTTGCTAGTAGGACCAAAAACTGCATGTGATTCAACTCCATTTAGGACTGGGAAACAAACGCTAGCTCGCCTTTCAAGAAACACACTCTGCTTTTGAGAAAAGAGCACTCTTCTACTCTACTGTGTTTCCTATAGGGCCAGAACAGAGAGCTTGCTCAGAACAAAAGAACTGTGCCATATCTAGTTCAATTCTGCTTAGGAAACTGACAAGAACAATAGATCCTTTTCAGTCCAATACACTGTACATGCTGGGAACAGATGCCAGTGCTATTTGTACTGTGTATGGCAATTGGAGCCCAATAGTGACTCTTCTTATGAGAAAACTACTCTTACTCGAAGGACCAAAAACTGCATGTCACTCAACTCCATTTAGGACTGGGAAACAAACGCGAGCTCGCCTTACAAAAAAAACACTCTGCTTTAGATAAAAGAGCACTCTTCTACTCTACTGTGTTTCCTATAGGGCCAGAACAGTGAGCTTGCTCAGAACATAAGAACTGTGCTTCCTACACACACGGGACATATCTAGTTCAACTCTGCTTAGGAAACTGACAAGAACAGTAGTTCCTATTCAGTCCAATACACTGTACTTGCTGGGAACAGACGCGAGTGCTATTTGCACTGTGTATGGTAATGGGAGCACAATAGTGACTTTCGTTACCAGAAAACAACTCTTGCTCGTAGCACCACAAACTGCATATGATTCAACTCCATTTAGGACTAGGAAACAAACGCTAGCTCGCCTTACAAGAAACACACTCTGCTTTTGAGAAAAGAGCACGCTTCTAGTCTACTGCGTTTCCTATGGGGTCCAAACAGTGAGCTTGCTCAGAACAAAAGAACTGTGCTTCCTACAAAAATGGACCATATCTAGTTCAACTCTGCTTAGGAAACTGACAAGAACAGTAGCTCCTATTCAGTCCAATACACTGTACTTGCTGGGAACAGACGCTAGTGCTATTTGCACTGTGTACGGCATTTGGAGCACAACAGTGACTCTTCTTACCAGAAAACAACTCTTGCTCATAGGACCAAAAACTGCATGTGACTCAACTCCATTTAGGACTGGGAATCAAACGCGAGCTCGCCTTACAAGAAACACACTCTGCTTTAGAAAAAAGAACACTCTTCTACTCTGCTGTGTTTCCTACAGGGACAGAACAGTGAGCTTGCTCAGAACATAATAACTGTGCTTCCTACACACACGGGCCATATCTAGTTCCAATCTGCTTAGGAAACTGACAAGGACAGTAGCTCCTCTTCAGTCTGACACACTGTACTTGCTGAGAACAGACGCGAGTGCTATTTGCACTGTGTATGGCAATTGGAGCACAATAGTGACTCGTCTTACCAGACACAACTCTTGTTCGTAGGACAAAAAACTGCATGTGACTCAACTCCATTTAGGACTGGGAAACAAACTCTAGCTCGCCTTACAAGAAACACACTCTGCTTTTGAGAAGAGAGCACTCTTCTACTCTACTGTGTTTCCTATAGGGCCAGAACAGTGAGCTTGCTCAGAACAAATGAACTGTGCTTCCTAGACACACGGGCCACATCTAGTTCAACTTTGCTTAGGAAACTGAGAAGAACAGTAGCTCCTCTTCAGTCCAATACACTGTACTTGCTGGGAACATACGGGAGGGCTATTTGCACTGTGTAGGGCAATGGGAGCACAATAGTGACTTTCCTTACCAGAAAACAACTCTTGCTCGTAGGACCAGAAACTGCATGTGATTCAACTCCATTTAGGACTGGGAAACAAACGCTAGCTCGCCTTACAAGAAACACACTCTGCTTTTGAGAAAAGAGCACTCTTCTACTCTACTGTGTTTCCTATAGGTCCAGAACAGTCAGCTTGCTCAGAACAAAAAAACTGTGCTTCCTACACACACGGCCATATCTAGTTCAATTCTGCTTAGGAACCTGACAAGAACAGTAGATCCTCTTCAGTCCAATATACCGTACTTGCTGGGAACAGACGCCAGTGCTATTTGTCCTGTGTATGGCAATGGCAGCGCAATAGTGACTATTTTTACCATAAAACAACTCTTGCTTGTAGGACCAGAAACTGCATGTGATTCAACTCCATTTAGGTCTGGGAAACAAACGCGAGCTCGCCTTACAAAAAAAAACACTCTGCTTTAGATAAAAGAGCACTCTTCTACTCTACTGTGTTTCCTATAGGGCCGGAACAGTGAGCTTGCTCAGAACAAAAGAACTGTGCTTCCTACACACACAGCCATATCTAGTTCAACTCTGGTTAGGAAACTGACAAGAACAGTAGCTCCCCTTCAGTCCGATACACTGTACTTGCTGGGAACAGTCGCGAGTGCTATTTGCACTGTGTATGGCAATGGGAGCGCAATAGTGTCTTTCCTACCAGAAAACAACTCTTGCTCGTAGGACCAGAAACTGCATGTGATTCAACGTCATTTAGGACTGGGAAACAAATGCTCACGTGCCTTACAAGAAACACACTTGCTTTAGAGAAAAGAGCACTCTTCTTCTCTACCCTGTTTCCTATGGGGTCCAAACAGTGAGCTTGCTCAGAACAAAAGAACTGTGCTTCCTACACACACGGACCATATGTGGTTCAACTCTGCTTAGGAAACTGACAAGAACAGTAGTTCCTATTCAGTCCAATACACTGTACTTGCTGGGAACAGACGCGAGTGCTATTTGTCCTGTGTATGGCAATGGAAGCACAATAGTGACTTTCCTTATCAGAAAAAAACTCTTGCACGTAGGACCAGAAACTGCATGTGATTCAACTCCATTTAGGACTGGGAAACAAACGCTAGCTCGCCTTACAAGAAACACACTCTGCTTTTGAGAAAAGAGCACTCTTCTACTCTACTGTGTTTCCTATGGGGTCCGAACAGTGAACTTGCTCAAAACAAAAGAACTGTGCTTGTTGCACACACGGCCATATCTACTTCAATTCTGCTTAGGAACCTGACAAGAACAGTAGATCCTCTTCAGTCCAATACACTGTACTTGCTGGGAACAGACGCCAGGGCTATTTGTCCTGTGTGTGACAATGGCTGCGCAATAGTGACTCTTCTTACCATAAAACAACTCTTGCACATAGGACCAGAAACTGTATGTGATTCAACTCCATTTAGGACTGGGAAACAAACACTAGCTCACCTTACAAGAAACACATTCTGCTTTAGAGAAAAGAGCACTCATCTACTCTACTGTGTTTCCTATAGGGCCAGAACAGTGAGCTTGCTCAGAACAAAAGAACTGTGCTTCCTACACACACGGGCCATATCTAGTTCAACTCTGCTTAGGAAACTGACAAGAACAGTAGCTCCTCTTCAGTCTGATACACTGTACTTGCTGGGAACCGACGCGAGTGCTATTTGCACTGTGTATTGCAATGGGAGCGCATTAGTGACTTTCCTACCAGAAAACAACTCTTGCTCGTAGGACCAGAAACTGCATGTGATTCAACTCCATTTAGGACTGGGAAAGAAATGCTAGCTTGCCTTACATGAAATACACTCTGCTTTTGAGAAAAGAGCACTCTTCTACTCTACTGTGTTTCCTATGTGGTCCGAACAGTGAGCTTGCTCAGAACAAAAGAACTGTGCTTCCGGCCCACACGGCCATATCTAGTTCAATTCTGCTTAGAAACCTGACAACAACAGTAGATCCTCTTCAGTCCAATACATTGTACTTGCTGGGAACAGACGCCAGGGTTATTTGTCCTGTGTATGACAATGGCTGTGCAATAGTGACTCTTCTTACCATAAAACAACTCTTGCACGTAGGACCAGAAACTGTATGTGATTCAACTCCATTTAGGACTGGGAAAGAAATGCTAGCTTGCCTTACAAGAAACACACTCTGCTTTAGAGAAAAGATCACTCTTCTTCTCTACTGTGTTTCCTATAGGGCCAGAACAGTGAGCTTGCTCAGAATATAATAACTGTGCTTCCTACACACACAGGCCATATCTAGTTCCACTCTGCTTAGGAAGCTGACAAGAACAGTAGATCCTCTTCAGTCCGATACACTGTACATGCTGAGAACAGACGCGAGTGCTACTTGTACTGTGTATGGCAATTGGAGCACAATAGTGACTCGTCTTACCAGAAAACAACTCTTGCTCGTAGGACAAAAAACTGCATGTGACTCAACTCCATTTAGGACTGGGAAACAAACTCTAGCTCGCCTTACAAGAAACACACTCTGGTTTCGAGAAAAGAGCACCCTTCTACTCCGCTGTGTTTCCTATAGGGCCAGAACAGTGAGCTTGCTCAGAACAAATGAACTGTGCTTCCTCGACACACGGGCCATATGTAGTTCAACTCTGCTTAGGAGACTGACAAGAACAGTAGCTCCTCTTCAGTCCAATGCACTGGACTTGCTGGGAACAGACGGGAGGGTTATTTGCACTCTGTACGGCAATGGGAGCACAATAGTGACTTTCCTTACCAGAAAACAACTCTTGCTCGTAGGACCAGAAACTGCATGAGATTCAACTCCATTTAGGACTGGGAAACAAACGCTAGCTCGCCTTACAAGAAACACACTCTGCTTTTGAGAAAAGAGCACTCTTCTACTCTACTGTGTTTCCAAAGGGGTCCGAACAGTGAGCTTGCTCAGAACAAAAAAAATGTGCTTCCTACACACACGGCCATATCTAGTTCAAGTCTGCTTAGGAAACTGACAAGAACATTAGCACCTATTCAGTCCAATACTCTGTACTTTCTGGGAACAGACGCGAGTGCTATTTGCACTGTGAATGGCAATGGTTGCACAATAGCGACTTTCCTTACCAGAAAACATCTCTTGCTCTTAGGACCAGAAACTGCATGTGATTCAACTCCATTTAGGACTGGGAAACAAATGCTAGCTCGCCTTACATGAAACACACTCTGCTTTTGAGAAAAGAGCACTCTTCTACTCTACTGTGTTTCCTATGGGGTCCGAACAGTGAGCTTGCTCAGAACAAAAGAACTGTGCTTCCTACACACACGGGCCATATCTAGTTCAACTCTGCTTAGGAACCTGACAACAACAGTAGATCCTCTTCAGTCCAATACACTGTACTTGCTGGGAACCGACGCGAGTGCTATTTGAACTGTGTATTGCAATGGGAGCACAATAGTGACTTTCCTACCAGAAAACAACTCTTTCTCATAGGACTAGAAACTGCATGTGATTCAACTCCATTTAGGACTGGGAAACAAATGCTAGCTTGCCTTACATGAAACACACTCTGCTTTTGAGAAAAGAGCACTCTTCTACTCTACTGTGTTTCCTATAGGGCCAGAACAGTGAGCTTGCACAGAACATATTAATTGTGCTTCCTGAACACACAGGCCATATCTAGTTCAACTCTGCTTAGGAAACTGACAAGAACGGTAGCTCCTCTTCAGTCTGATACACTGTACTTACTGGGAACAGACGCGAGTGCTATTTGCACTGTGAATGGCAAAGGGAGCGCAATAGTGACTTTCCCTACCAGAAAACAACTCTTGCTCGTAGGACTAGAAACTCCATGTGATTCAACTTCATTTAAGACTGGGAAACAAACGATAGCTTGCCTTACAAAAAACACACTCTGCTTTTGAGAAAAGAGCACTCTTCTACTCTACTGTGTTTCCTTTTGGGTACGAACAGTGAGCTTGCTCAGAACAAAAGAACTGTGCTTCCTACACACACGGCCATATCTAGTTCAACTCTGCTTAGGAACCTGACAAGAACAGTAGCTCCTCTTCAGTCCGATACACTGTCTTGCTAGGAACAGACGCGAGTGCTATTTGTCCTGTGTATGGCAATGGCAGCGCAATAGTGACTATTCTTACCATAAAACAACTCTTGCTCGTAGAACCAGAAACTGCATGTGATTCCACTCCATTTAGGACTGGGAAACAAATGCTAGCTTGCCTTACATGAAACACACTCTGCTTTTGAGAAAAGAGCACTCTTCTACTCTACTGTGTTTCCTATGGGGTCCAAAGAGTGAGCTTGCTCAGAACAAAAGAACTGTGCTTCCTACACACACGGACCATATGTAGTTCAACTCTGCATAGGAAACTGAGAAGAACAGTAGCTCCTCTTCAGTCCAATACACTGTACTTGCTGGGAACAGACGCGAGTGCTATTTGCACTGTGTATGGCAATGAGAGAACAATAGTGACTTTCCTTACCAGAAAACAACTCTTGCTCGTAGGACCACAAACTGCATGTGATTCAACGCCATTTAGGACTGGGAAACAAACGCTAGCGCGCCTTACAAGAAGCACACTCTGCTACTGAGAAAAGAGCACTCTTCTACTCTAGTGTGTTTCCTAGGGGTCCGAACAGTGAGCTTGCTCTGAACAAAAGCACTGTGCTTCCTACACACACGGCCATATCTAGTTCAATTCTGCTTAGGAACCTGACAAGAACAGTAGATCCTCTTCAGTCCAATACACTGTACTTGCTGGGATCAGACGCCAGTGCTATTTTTCCTGTGTATGGCAATAGCAGCGCAATAGTGACTATTCTTACCATAAAACAACTCTTGCTCGTAGAACCAGAAACTGCATGTGATTCCACTCCATTTAGGACTGGGAAACAAACGCTAGCTTGCCTTACAAGAAACACAATCTGCTTTTGAGAAAAGAGCACTCTTCTACTCTACGGTATTTCCTATGGGGTTAAAACAGTGAGCTTGCTCAGAACAAAAGAACTGTGCTTCCTACAAACATGGACCATATCTAGTTCTACTCTGCTTAGAAAACTGACAAGAACAGTAGCTCCTCTTCAGTCCAATACACTGTACTTGCTGGGAACAGACGCGAGTGCTTTTGCACTGTGTATGGCATTTGGAGCGCAATAGTGACTCTTCTTACCAGAAAACAACTCTTGCTCGTAGGACCAAAAACTGTCTGTGACTCAACTCCATTGAGGACTGGGAAACAAACGTGAGCTCGCCTTACAAGAAACACACTCTGCTTTAGAGAAAAGAGCACTCTTCTACTCTACTGTGTTTCCTATAGGGCCAGAACAGTGAGCTTGCTCAGAACAAAAGAACTGTGCTTCCTACACACACGGGCCATATCTAGTTCAACTCTGCTTAGGAAACTGACAAGAACAGTAGCTCCTCTTCAGTCCGATATACTGTACTTGCTGAGAACAGACGGGAGTGTTATTTGCACTGTGAATGGCAATTGGAGCACAATAGTGACTCGTCTTACCAGAAAACAACTCTTGTTCGTAGGACAAAAAACTGTATGTGACTCAACTCCATTTAGGACTATGAAACAAACTCTAGCTCGCCTTACAAGAAACACACTCTGCTATTGAGAAAAGAGCACTCTTCTACTCTACTATGTTTCCTAGGGGTCCGAACAGTGAGCTTGCTCAGAACAAAAGCACTGTGCTTCCTAAACACACGGCCATATCTACTTCAATTCTGCTTAGGAACCTGACAAGAACAGTAGATCCTTTTCAGTCTAATACACTGCACTTGCTGGGAACAGACGCCAGTGCTATTTGTCCTGTGTATGGCAGTAGCAGCGCAATAGTGACTATTCTTACCATAAAACAACTCTTGCTCATAGAACCAGAAACTGCATGTGATTCCACTCCATTTAGGACTGGGAAACAAACGCTAGCTCGCCTTACAAGAAACACACTCTGCTTTTGAGAAAAGAGCACTCTTCTACTCTACTGTTTTTCCTATGGGGTCCAAACAGTGAGCTTGCTCAGAACAAAAAACTGTGCTTCCTACACACAGGGACCATATGTAGTTCAACTCTGCTTAGGAAACTGACAAGAACAGTAGCTCCTCTTCATTCCAATACACTGTACGTGCTGGGAACAGACGCGAGTGCTATTTGCACTGTGTATGGCAATGAGAGCACAATAGTGACTTTCCTTACCAGAAAACAACTCTTGCTCGTAGGACCACAAACTGCATGTAATTCAACGCCATTTAGGACTGGGAAACAAATGCTGGCTCGCCTTACAAGAAACGCACTCTGCTTTTGAGAAAAGAGCACTCTTCTACTCTACTGTGTTTCCTATGGGGTCCAAACAGTGAGCTTGCTAAGAACAAAAGAACTGTGCTTCCTACACACATGGATTATATCTAGCTCAACTCTGCTTATGAAACTGACAAGAACAGTAGCTCCTCTTCAGTCCAATACACTGTACTTGCTGGGAACAGACGCGAGTGCTATTTGCACTGTGTATGGCAATGACAGCACAATAGTGACTTTCCTTACCAGAAAACAACTTTTGCTCGTAGGAACACAAACTGCATGTGATTCAACGCCATTTAGGACTGGGAAAAAAATGCTAGCTCACCTTACAAGAAACACTCTCTGCTTTTTAGAAAAGAGCACTCTTCTACTCTACTGTGTTTCCTATAGGGTCCAAACAGTGAGCTTGCTCAGAACAAAAGAACTGTGCTTCCTACACACATGGACCATATCTAGTTCAACTCTGCTTAGGAAACTGACAAGAACAGTAGCTCCTCTTCAGTCCAATACACTGTACATGCCTGGAACAGACGCGAGTGCTATTTGCACTGTGTATGGCATTTGGAGCACAATAGTGACTCTTCTTACCAGAAAACAACTCTTGCTCATAGGACCAAAAACTGCATGTGACTCAAATCCATTTAGGACTGGGAAACAAACGCGAGCTCGCCTTACAGGAAACACACTCTGCTTTAGAGAAAAGAGCACTCTTCTACTCTACTGTGTTTCCTATAGGGCCAGAACAGTGAGCTTGCTCAGAACATATTAACTGTGCTTCCTAAACACACAGGCCATATCTAGTTCAACTCTGCTTAGGAAACTGACAAGAATAGTAGCTCCTCTTCAGTCCGATACACTGTACTTACTGGGAACAGACGCGAGTGCTATTTGCACTGTGAATGGCAAAGGGAGCGCAATAGTGACTTTCCCTACCAGAAAACAACTCTTGCTCGTAGGACTAGAAACTGCATGTGATTCAACTTCATTTAAGACTGGGAAACAAAGGATAGCTTGCCTTAAAAAAAACACACTCTGCTTTTGAGAAAAGAGCACTCTTCTACTCTACTGTGTTTCCTATGGGGTCCGAAGAGTGAGCTTGCTCAGAACAAAAGAACTGTGCTTCCTACACACAGGGCCATATCTAGTTCAATTTTGCTTAGGAACCTGACAAGAACAGTAGATCCTCTTCAGTCCAATACACTGTATTGCTGGGAACAGACGCCAGTGTTATTTGTCCTGTATATGCTAATGGCAGCACAATAGTGACTATTCTTACCATAAAACAACTCTTGCTCGTAGGACCAGAAACTGCATGTGATTCCACTCCATTTAGGACTGGGTAACAAATGCTAGCTCACCTTACAAGAAACACACTCTGCTTTCGAGAAAAGAGCACTCTTCTACTCTACGGTGTTTCCTAAGGTGTTCAAACAGTGAGGTTGCTCAGAACAAAAGAACTGTGCTTCCTACACACACGGACCATATCTAGTTCAACTCTGCTTAGGAAACTGACAAGAACAGTATCTCCTCTTCAGTCCAATACACTGTACTTGCTGGGAGTAGACGCGAGTGCTATTTGCACTGTGTATGGCAATGAGAGCGCAATATTGACTTTCCTTACCAGAAAACAACTCTTGCTCGTAGTACCAGAAACTGCATGTGATTCAAAGCCATTTAGGACTGGGAAACAAATGCTAGCTCGCCTTACAAGAAACACTCTCTGCTTTTTAGAAAAGAGCACTCTTCTACTCTACTGTGTTTCCTATGGGGTCCAAACAGTGAGCTTGCTCAGAACAAAAGAACTTGCTTCCTACACACATGGACCATATCTAGTTCAACTCTGCTTAGGAAACTGACAAGAACAATAGATCCTCTTCAGTCCAATACATTGTAGTTGCTGCGAACAGATGCCAGTGCTATTTGTCCTGTGTATGGCAATGGCAGCGCAATAGTGAATCATCTTGCCAGAAAACAACTCTTGCTCGTAGTACCAGAAACTGCATGGGATTCAACTCCATTTAGTACTGCGGAACAAATGCTAGCTCGCCTTACAAGAAACACACTCTGCTTTAGAGAAAAGAGCACCCTTCTACTCTACTGTGTTTCCTATGGGGTCCGAACAGTGAGCTTGCTCAGAACAAAAGAACTGTGCTTCCTACACACACGGATCATATCTAGTTCAACTCTGCTTAGGAAACTGACAAGAACAGTAGCACCTATTCAGTCCAATACACTGTACTTGCTGGGAACAGACGCCAGTGCTATTTGCACTGTGTGTGGCAATGGGAACGCAATGTGACTTTCCTTACCAGAAAACAACTCTTGTTAGTAGGACCAGAAACTGCATGTGATTCAACTCCATTTAGGACTAGGAAACAAACGCTAGCTCGCCTTACAAGAAACACACTCTGCTTTTGAGAAAAGAGCACTCTTCTACTCTACTGTGTTTCCTATGGGGTCCGAACAGTGAGCTTGCTCAGAACAAAAGAACTGTGCTTCCTACACACACGGCCATATCTACTTCAATTCTGCTTAGGAACCTGACAAGAACAGTAGATCCTCTTCAGTCCAATACACTGTACTTGCTGGGAACAGACGCCAGTGCTATTTGTCCTGTATATGCTAATGGCAGCACAATAGTGACTATTCTTACCATAAAACAACTCTTGCTCGTAGGGCCAGAAACTGCATGTGATTCCACTCCATTTAGGACTGGGAAACAAACGCTAGCTCGCCTTACAAAAAACACACTCTGCTATTGAGAAAATAGAGCACTCTTCTACTCTACTGTGTTTCCTATAGGGCCAGAACAGTGAGCTTGCTCAGAACATAAGAACTGTGCTTTCTACACACACGGTCCTTATCTAGTTCAACTCTGCTTAGGAAACTGACAAGAACAGTAGATCCTCTTCATTCCAATACACTGTACTTGCTGGGAACAGACGCCAGTGCTATTTGTCCTGTGTATGGCAATGGGACCACAATAGTGACTATTCTTACCATAAAACAACTCTTGCTCGTAGAACCAGAAAGTGCATGTGATTCCACTCCATTTAGGACTGGGTAACAAATGCTAGCTCACCTTACAAGAAACACACTCTGCTTTTGAGAAAAGAGCACTCTTCTACTCTACGGTGTTTCCTATGGTGTCCAAACAGTGAGGTTGCTCAGAACAAAAGAACTGTGCTTCCTACACACACGGACCATATCTAGTTCAACTCTGCTTAGGAAACTGACAAGAACAGTAGATCCTCTTCAGTCCAATACACTGTATTGCTGGGAACAGACGCCAGTGTTATTTGTCCTGTATATGCTAATGGCAGCACAATAGTGACTATTCTTACCAGAAAGCAACTCTTGCTCGTAGGACCAGAAACTGCATGTGATTCAACTCCATATAGGACTGGGAAACAAACGCTAGTTCGCCTTACAAGAAACACACTCTGCTTTAGAGAAAAGAGCACTCTTCTGCTCTACTGTGTTTCCTATGGGGTCCAAACAGTGAGCTTGCTCAGAACAAAAGAACTGTGCTTCCTACACACAAGGACCATATGTAGTTCAACTCTGCTTAGGAAACTGACAAGAACAGTAGCTCCTATTCAGTCCAATACACTGTACTTGCTGGGAAAAGACGCGAGTGCTATTTGCCCTGTGTATGGCAATGGGAGCACAATAGTGACTTTCCTTACCAGAAAACAACTCTTGCTCGTAGGACCAGAAACTGCATGTGATTCAACTCCATTTAGGACTAGGAAACAAACGATAGCTTGCCTTACAAAAACACACTCTGCTTTTGAGAAAAGAGCACTCATCTACTCTACTGTGTTTCCTATGGGGTCCGAACAGTGAGCTTGCTCAGAACCAAAGAACTGTGCTTCCTACACACACGGCCATATCTAGTTCAATTCTGCTTAGGAACATGACAAGAACAGTAGATCCAGTTCAGTCCAATACACTGTACTTGCTGCGAACAGACGCCAGTACTATTTGTCCTGTGTATGGAAATGGCAGCACAATAGTGACTATTCTTACCATAAAACAACTCTTGCTCGTAGGACAGAAACTGCATGTGATTCCACTCCATTTAGGACTGGGAAACAAACGCTAGCTCGCCTTACAAGAAACACACTCTGCTTTAGAGAAAAGAGCACTCTTCTACTCTACTGTGTTTCCTATGGGGTCCAAACAGTGAGCTTGCTCAGAACAAAAGAACTGTGCTTTCTACACACACGGGCCATATCTAGTTCAACTCTGCCTAGGAAACTGAAAAGAACAGTGTTTCCTCTTTAGTCTGATACACTGTACTTGCTGAGAACAGACGCGAGTGCTATTTGCACTGTGAATGGCAATTGGAGCACAATAGTGACTCGTCTTACCAGAAAACAACTCTTGCTCGTAGGACAAAAAACTGCATGTGACTCAACTCCATTTAGGACTGGGAAACAAACTCTAGCTCGCCTTACAAAAAACCCACTCTGCTTTTGAGAAAAGAGCACTCTTCTACTCTACTGTGTTTCCTATAGGGCCAGAACAGTGAGCTTGCTCAGAACAAAAGAACTGTGCTTCCTACACACACGGGCCATATCTAGTTCAACTCTGCTTAGGAAACTGACAAGAACAGTAGCTCCTCTTCAGTCCGATACACTGTACTTGCTGGGAACAGACGCGAGTGCTATTTGCACTGTGTATGGCAATGAGAGCGCAATAGTGACTTTCCTTACCAGAAAACAACTCTTGCTCGTAGGACCACAAACTGCATGTGATTCAACGCCATTTAGGACTGGGAAACAAACGCTAGCTCGCCTTACAAGAAACACACTCTGCTATTGAGAAAAGAGCACTCTTCTACTCTACTGTGTTTCCTAGGGGTCCGAACAGTGAGCTTGCTCAGAACAAAAGCACTGTGCTTCCTAAACACACGGCCATATCTACTTCAATTCTGCTTAGGAACCTGACAAGAACAGTAGATCCTTTTCAGTCCAATTCACTGCACTTGCTGGGAACAGACGCCAGTGCTATTTGTCCTGTGTATGGCAATGGCAGCGCAATAGTGACTATTCTTACCATAAAACAACTCTTGCTCGTAGGACCACAAACTGCATGTGATTCAACTCCATTTAGGACTGGAAAACAAACTCTAGCTCGCCTTACAAGAAACACACTCTGCTTTTGAGAAAAGAGCACTCTTCTACTCTACTGTGTTTCCTATAGGGCCAGAACAGTGAGCTTGCTCAGAACAAATGAACTGTGCTTTCTAGACACACGGGCCATATCTAGTTCAACTCTGCTTAGGAAACTGAGAAGAACAGTAGCTCCTCTTCAGTCCAATACACTGTACTTGCTGGGAACAGACGCCAGTGCTATTTGTCCTGTATATGCTAATGGCAGCACAATAGTGACTATTCTTACCATAAAACAACTCTTGCTCGTAGGACCAGAAACTGCATGTGATTCCACTCCATTTAGGACTAGGAAACAAACGCTAGCTCGCCTTACAAGAAACACACTCTGCTACTGAGAAAATAGAGCACTCTTCTACTCTACTGTGTTTCCTATAGGGCCAGAAAAGTGAGCTTGCTCAGAACATAAGAACTGTGCTTTCTACACACACGGTCCTTATCTAGTTCAACTCTGCTTAGGAAACTGACAAGAACAGTAGATCCTCTTCAGTCCAATACACTGTACTTGCTGGGAACAGACACGAGTGCTATTTGCCCTGTGTATGGCAATGACAGCGCAATAGTGACTTTCCTTACCACAAAACAACTCTTGCTGGTAGGAATAAAAAATGCATGTGATTCAACGCCATTTAGGACTGGGAAACAAATGCTAGCTCGCCTTACAAGAAACACTCTCTGCTTTTTAGAAAAGAGCACTCTTCTACTCTACTGTGTTTCGTATGGGGTCATAACAGTGAGCTTGCTCAGAACCAAAGAACTGTGCTTCCTACACACATGGACCATATCTAGTTCAACTCTGCTTAGGAAACTGACAAGAACAGTAGCTCCTCTTCAGTCCAATACACTGTACATGCCTGGAACAGACACGAGTGCTATTTGCACTGTGTCTGGCATTTGGAGCACAGTAGTGACTCTTCTTACCAGAAAACAACTCTGGCTCGTAGGACAAAAAACTGCATGTGACTCAACTCCATTTAGGACTGGGAAACAAACGCTAGCTCGCCTTACAAGAAACACACTCTGCTTGAGAAAAGAGCACCCTTCTACTCTACTGTGTTTCCTATAGGGCCAAAACGTGAGCTTGCTCAGAACAAATGAACTGTGCTTCCTAGACACACGGGCCATATCTAGTTCAACTCTGCTTAGGAAACTGACAAGAACAGTAGCTCCTCTTCAGTCCAATACACTGTACTTGCTGGGAACAGATGCCAGTGCTATTTGCACTGTGTATGGCATTGGGAGCGCAATAGTAACTTTCCTTACCAGAAAACAACTCTTGCTCGTAGGACCAGAAATTACATGTGATTCAACTCCATTTAGGACTGGGATACAAACGCTAGATCGCCTTACAAGAAACACACTCTGCTTTAGAGAAAAGAGCACTCATCTACTCTACTGTGTTTCCTATGGTTTCCAAACAGTGAGCTTGCTCAGAACAAAAGAACTGTGCTTCCTACACACACAAGGACCATATGTAGTTCAACTCTGCTTAGGAAACTGACAGGAACAGTAGCTCCTCTTCAGTCCAATACAATGTACATGCTGGGAACAGACGCGAGTGCTATTTGCACTGTGTATGGCAATGAGAGCGCAATAGTGACTTTCCTTTCCAGAAAACAACTCTTGCTCGTAGGACCAGAAACTGCATGTGATTCAAAGCCATTTAGGACTGGGAAACAAATGTTAGCTCGCCTTACAAGAAACACACTCTGCTTTTGAGAAAAGAGCACTCTTCTACTCTACTGTGTTTCCTATGGGGTCCAAACAGTGAGCTTGCTCAGAACAAAAGAACTGTGCTTCCTACACACATGGACCATGTCTAGCTCAACTCTGCTTATGAAACTGACAAGAACAGTAGCTCCTCTTCAGTCCAATACACTGTACTTGCTGGGAACAGACGTGAGTGCTATTTGCCCTGTGTATGTCAATGGAAGCACAATAGTGACTTTCTTTACCAGAAAACAACTCTTGCTCGTAGGAACACAAACTGCATGTGATTCAACGCCATTTAGGACTGGGAAACAAATGCTAGCTCGCCTTACAAGAAACACTCTCTGCTTTTTAGAAAAGAGCACTCTTCTACTCTACTGTGTTTCCTATGGGGTCCAAGCAGTGAGCTTGCTCAGAACAAAACAACTGTGCTTCCTACACACATGGACCATATCTAGTTCAACTCTGCTTAGGAAACTGACAAGAACAGTAGCTCCTATTCAGTCCAATACACTGTACATGCTGGGAACAGACGCGAGTGCTATTTGCACTGTGTATGGCAAAGGGAGCGCAATAGTGACTTTCCTTACCAGAAAACAACTCTTGCTCTTAGGACCAGAAACTGCATGTGATTCAACTCCATTTAGGACTGGGAAACAAACGATAGCTTGCCTTACAAAAAACACACTCTGCTTTTGAGAAAAGAGCACTCTTCTACTCTACTGTGTTTCCTATTGAGTCTGAACAGTGAGCTTGCTCAGAACAAAAGAACTGCACTTACTACACACACGGCCATATCTAGTTCAATTCTGCTTAGGAACCTGACAAGAATAGTAGATCCTCTTCAGTCCAATACACTGTACTTGCTGCGAACAGATGCCAGTGATATTTGTCCTGTGTATGGCAATGGCAGCGCAATAGTGAATCATCTTACCAGAAAACAACTCTTGCTCGTAGTACCAGAAACTGCATGGGATTCAACTCCATTTAGGACTGCAGAACAAACGCTAGCTCGCCTTACAAGAAACACACTCTGCTTTAGAGAAAAGAGCACTCTTCTACTCTACGGTGTTTCCTATGGGGTCCAAACAGTGAGCTTGCTCAGAACAAAAGAACTGTGCTTCCTACACACACGGATATTATCGAGTTCATCTCTGCTTAGGAAACTGACAAGAACAGTAGCACCTATTCAGTCCAATACACTGTACTTGCTGGGAACAGACGCGAGTGCTATTTGCACTGTGTGTGGCAATGGGAGCGCAATGTGACTTTCCTTACCAGAAAACAACTCTTGTTCGTAGGACAAGAAACTGCATGTGATTCAACGCCATTTAGGACTGGGAAACAAACGCTAGCTCGCCTTACAAGAAGCACACTCTGCTATTGAGAAAAGAGCACTCTTCTACTCTACTGTGTTTCCTAGGGGTCCGAACAGTGAGCTTGCTCAGAACAAAAGCACTGTGCTTCCTAAACACACGGCCATATCTAGTTCAATTCTGCTTAGGAACCTGACAAGAACAGTAGATCCTCTTCAGTCCAATTCACTGCACTTGCTGGGAACAGACGCCAGTGCTATTTGTCCTGTGTATGGCAATGGCAGCGCAATAGTGACTATTCTTACCATAAAACAACTCTTGCTCGTAGAACCAGAAACTGCATGTGATTCCACTCCATTTAGGACTGGGAAACAAACACTAGCTCGCCTTACAAGAAACACACTCTGCTTTTGAGAAAAGAGCACTCTTCTACTCTACGGTGTTTCCTATGGGGTCCAAACAGTTAGCTTGCTCAGAACAAAAGAACTGTGCTTCCTACACACATGGACCATATCTAGTTCAACTCTGCTTAGGAAACTGACAAGGACAGTATCTCCTCTTTAGTCCAATACACTGTACTTGCTGGGAACAGACGCGAGTGCTATTTGCACTGTGTATGGCATTTGGAGCGCAATAGTGACTCTTCTTACCAGAAAACAACTCTTGCTCGTAGGATCAAAAACTGTCTGTGACTCAACTCCATTTAGGACTGGGAAACAAACGTGAGCTCGCCTTACAAGAAACACAATCTGCTTTACAGAAAAGAGCACTCTTCTACTCTACTGTGTTTCCTATAAGGCCAGAACAGTGAGCTTGCTCAGAACAAAAGAACTGTGCTTCCTACACACACGGGCCATATCTAGTTCAACTCTGCTTAGGAAACTGACAAGAACAGCAGCTCCTCTTAAGTCCGATACACTGTACTTGCTGAGAACAGATGCGAGTGCTATTTGCACTGTAAATGGCAATTGGAGCACAATAGTGACTCGTCTTACCAGAAAACAACTCTTGCTCGTAGGACAAAAAACTGCATGTGACTCAACTCCATTTAGGACTGGGAAACAAACTCTAGCTCGCCTTACAAGGAACACACTCTGCTTTTGAGAAAAGAGCACTCTTCTACTCTACTGTGTTTCCTATGGGGTCCAAACAGTGAGCTTGCTCAGAACAAAAGAACTTGCTTCCTACACACATGGACCATATCTAGTTCAACTCTGCTTAGGAAACTGACAAGAACAGTAGCTCCTATTCAGTCCAATACACTGTACATGCTGGGAACAGACGCGAGTGCTATTTGCACTGTGTATGGCATTTGGAGCACAATAGTGACTCTTCTTACCAGAAAACAACTCTTGCTTGTAGGAACACAAACTGCATGTGATTCAACGCCATTTAGGACTGGGAAACAAATGCTAGCTCGCCTTACAAGAAACACTCTCTGCTTTTTAGAAAAGAGCACTCTTCTACTCTACTGTGTTTCCTATGGGGTCCAAACAGTGAGCTTGCTCAGAACAAAAGAACTGTGCTTCCTACACACATGGACCATATCTAGTTCAACTCTGCTTAGGAAACTGACAAGAACGGTAGCTCCTATTCAGTCCATTACACTGTACATGCTGGGAACAGACGCGAGTGCTATTTGCACTGTGAATGGCAAAGGGAGCGCAATAGTGACTTTCCCTACCAGAAAACAACTCTTGCTCGTAGGACTAGAAACTGCATGTGATTCAACTTCATTTAAGAGTGGGAAACAAACGATAGCTTGCCTTAAAAAAAACACACTCTGTTTTTGAGAAAAGAGCACTCTTCTACTCTACTGTGTTTCCTTTTGGGTCCTAACAGTGAGCTTGCTCAGAACAAAAGAATTGTGCTTACTACACACACGGCCATATCTAGTTCAATTCTGCTTAGGAACCTGACAAGAACATTAGATCCTCTTCAGTCCAATACACTGTAGTTCCTGCGAACAGATGCCAGTGATATTTGTCCTGTGTATGGCAATGGCAGCGCAATAGTGAATCATCTTACCAGAAAACAACTCTTGCTCGTAGTACCAGAAACTGCATGGGATTCAACTCCATTTAGTACTGCGGAACAAATGCTAGCTCGCCTTACAAGAAACACACTCTGCTTTAGAGAAAAGAGCACCCTTCTACTCTACTGTGTTTCCTAGGGTTCCGAACAGTGAGCTTGCTCAGAACAAAAGAACTGTGCTTCCTACACACACGGATATTATCGAGTTCAACTCTGCTTAGGAAACTGACAAGAACAGTAGCACCTATTCAGTCCAATACACTGTACTTGCTGGGAACAGACGCCAGTGCTATTTGCACTGTGTGTGGCAATGGGAACACAATGTGACTTTCCTTACCAGAAAACAACTCTTGTTAGTAGGACCAGAAACTGCATGTGATTCAACTCCATTTAGGACTAGGAAACAAACGCTAGCTCGCCTTACAAAAAACACACTCTGCTTTTGAGAAAAGAGCACTCTTCTACTCTACTGTGTTTCCTATGGGGTCCGAACAGTGAGCTTGCTCAGAACAAAAGAACTGTGCTTCCTACACACACGGCCATATCTACTTCAATTCTGCTTAGGAACCTGACAAGAACAGTAGATCCTCTTCAGTCCAATACACTGTACTTGCTGGGAACAGACGCCAGTGCTATTTGTCCTGTATATGCTAATGGCAGCACAATAGTGACTATTCTTACCATAAAACAACTCTTGCTCGTAGGACCAGAAACTGCATGTGATTCCACTCCATTTACAACTGGGAAACAAACGCTAGCTCGCCTTACAAAAAACACACTCTGCTATTGAGAAAATAGAGCACTCTTCTACTCTACTGTGTTTCCTATAGGGCCAGAACAGTGAGCTTGCTCAGAACATAAGAACTGTGCTTTCTACACACACGGTCCTTATCTAGTTCAACTCTGCTTAGGAAACTGACAAGAACAGTAGATCCTCTTCAGTCCAATACACTGTACTTGCTGGGAACAGACGCCAGTGCTATTTGTCCTGTGTATGGCAATGGGAGCACAATAGTGACTATTTTTACCATAAAACAACTCTTGCTCGTAGAACCAGAAAGTGCATGTGATTCCACTCCATTTAGGACTGGGTAACAAATGCTAGCTCACCTTACAAGAAACACACTCTGCTTTTGAGAAAAGAGCACTCTTCTACTCTACAGTGTTTCCTATGGTGTCCAAACAGTGAGGTTGCTCAGAACAAAAGAACTGTGCTTCCTACACACACGGACCATATCTAGTTCAACTCTGCTTAGGAAACTGACAAGAACAGTATCTCCTCTTCAGTCCAATACACTGTACTTGCTGGGAACAGACGCGAGTGCTATTTGCACTGTGTATGGCATTTGGAGCGCAATAGTGACTCTTCTTACCAGAAAGCAACTCTTGCTCGTAGGACCAAAAACTGTCTGTGACTCAACTCCATTTAGGACTGGGAAACAAACGTGAACTCGCCTTACAAGAAACACACTCTGCTTTAGAGAAAAGAGCACTCTTCTACTCTACTGTGTTTCCTATAGGGCCAGAACAGAGAGCTTGCTCAGAACAAAAGAACTGTGCATCCTAAACACACGGGCCATATCTAGTTCAACTCTGCTTAGGAAACTGACAAGAACAGTAGCTCCTCTTCAGTCCAATACACTGTACTTGCTGGGAACAGATGCCAGTGCTATTTGCACTGTGTATGGCAATGGGAGCGCAATAGTAACTTTCCTTACCAGAAAACAACTCTTGCTCGTAGGACGAGAAACTACATGTGATTCAACTCCATTTAGATCTGGGAAACAAACGCTAGCTCGCCTTACAAGAAACACACTGTGCTTTAGAGAAAAGAGCACTCTTCTACTCTACTGTGTTTCCTATGGGGTCCAAACAGTGAGCTTGCTCAGAACAAAAAAACTGTGCTTCCTACACACACGGACCATATGTAGTTCAACTCTGCTTAGGAAACTGACAAGAACAGTAGATCCTCTTCAGTCCAATACACTGTACTTGCTGGGAACAGACGCGAGTAATATTTGCACTGTGTATTTCAATGGGAGCGCAATAGTGACTTTCCTTACCAGAAAACAACTCTTGCTCGTAAGACCAGAAACTGCATGTGATTCAACTCCATTTAGGATTGGGAAACAAATGCTAGCTCGCCTTACATGAAACACACTCTGCTTTTGAGAAAAGAGCACTCTTCTACTCTACTGTGTTTCCTATGGGGTCCGAATAGTGAGCTTGCTCAGAACAAAAGAACTGTGCTTCCTACACACATGGGCCATATCTAGTTCAACTCTGCTTAGGAAACTGACAAGAACAATAGTCCTCTTCTGTCCAATACACTGTACTTGCAGGGAACAGACGCGAGTGCTATTTGCACTGTGTATGGCAATTGGAGCACAATAGTAACTTCTCTTACCAGAAAACAACTCTTGCTCGTAGGACAAAAAACTGCATGTGACTCAACTCCATTTAGGACTGGGAAACAAACGCTAGCTCGACTTCCAAGAAACACACTCTGCTTTTGAGAAAAGAGCACTCTTCTACTCTACTGTTTTTCCTATGTGTTCCGAACAGTGAGCTTGCTCAGAACAAAAAAACTGTGCTTCCTACTCACACGGCCATATCTAGTTCAACTCTGCTTAGGAAACTGACAAGAACAGTAGCTCCTCTTCAGTCCGATACACTGTACTTGCTGGAAACAGACGCGAGTGCTATTTACACTGTGTATGTCAATGGGAGCACAATAGTGACTCGTATTACCAGAAAACAACTCTTGCTTGTAGGACCAGAAACTGCATGTGATTCAACTCCATTTAGGACTGGGAAACAAACGCTAGCTCACCTTACAAGAAACACACTCTGCTTTTGAGAAAAGAGCACTCTTCTACTCTAATGTGTTTCCTATAGTGCCAGAACAGTGAGCTTTCTCAGAACAAAAGAACTGTGCTTCCTACACACACGGCCATATCTAGTTCAATTCTACTTAGGAACCTGACAAGAACAGTAGATCCTATTCAGTCCAATACACTGTACTTGCTGGGAACAGTCGCCAGTGCTATTTGTCCTGTGTATGGCAATGGCAGCACAATAGTGACTTTTCTTACCACAAAACAACTATTGCTCGTAGGACCAGAAACTGCATGTGATTCAACTCCATTTAGGATTGGGAAACAAACGCTAGCTCGCCTTACAAGAAACACACTCTGCTTTAGAGAAAAGAGCACTCTTCTACTCTACTGTGTTTCCTATAGGGCCAGAACAGTGAGCTTGCTCAGAACATAAGAACTGTGCTTCCTACACACGGGCCATATCTAGTTCAACTCTGCTTAGGAAACTGACAAGAAAAGTAGTTACTTTTCAGTCCAATACACTGTACTTGCTGGGAAAAGACGCGAGTGCTATTTGCACTGTGGATGGCAATAGGAGCAAAAAGTGACTTTCCTTTCCAGAAAACAACTCTTGCTCGTAGGACCAGAAACTGCATGTGATTCAACCTCATTTAGGACTGGGAAACAAATGCTAGCTCACCTTACATGAAACACACTCTTCTTTTGAGAAAAGAGCACTCTTCTACTCTACTGTGTTTACTATGTGGTCTGAACAGTGAGCATGCTCAGAACAAAAGAACTGTGCTTCCTACACACATGGGCCATATCTAGTTCAACTCAGCTTAGGAAACTGACAAGAACAGTAGCTCCTCTTCAGTCCAATACACTGTACTTGCTGGGAAAAGACGCGAGTGCTATTTGCACTGTGTATGGCAATTTTAGCACAATAGTGACTCGTCTTACCAGAAAGCAACTCTTGCTGTAGAACAAAAAACTGCAAGTGACACAACTCCATTTAGGACTGGGAAACAAACGCTAGCTCGCCTTACAAGAAACACACTCTGCTTTAGAGAAAAGAGCACTCTTCTACTCTACTGTGTTTCCTCTTGGGCCAGAACAGTGAGCTTGCTCAGAACATAAGAACTGTGCTTCCTACACACACTGGCCATATCTAGTTCAACTCTGCTTAGGAAACGGACAAGAACAGTAGATCCTCTTCAGTTCAATACACTGTACTTGTGGGGAACAGACGCGAGTGCTATTTGCACTGTGTATGGCAATTGGAACACAATAGTGACTCGTCTTACCAGGAAACAACTCTTGCTCGTAGGACAAAAAACTGCATGTGACTCAACTCCATTTAGGACTGGGAAACAAACGCTAGCTCGCCTTACAAGAAACACACTCTGCTTTTGAGAAAAGAGCACTCTTCTACTGTACTGTGTTTCCTATGGGGTCTGAATAGTGAGCTTGCTCAGAACAAAAGAACTGTGCTTCCTACACACACGGGCCATATCTAGTTCAACTCTGCTTAGGAAACTGACAAGAACAGTAGTTCCTCTTCAGTCTGATACACTGTACTTGCTGGGAACAGACGCGAGTGCTATTTGCACTGTGTATGTCAATGGGAGCACAATAGTGACTTTCCTTACCAGAAAACAACTCTTGCTCATAAGACCAGAAACTGCATGTGATTCAACTCCATTTAGGATTGGGAAACAAATGCTAGTTAGCCTTACATGAAACACACTCTGCTTTTGAGAAAAGAGCACTCTTCTACTCTACTGTGTTTCCTACAAGCCAGAACAGTGAGCTTGCTCAGAACAAAAGAACTGTGCTTCCCACGCACGGGCCATATCCAGTTAATCTCTTCTTAGGAAACTGACAAGTACAGTAGATCCTCTTCAGTCCAATAGACTGTACTTGCTGGGAACAGACGCCAGTGCTATTTGCACTGTGTATGGCAATTGGAGTACAATAGTGACTCTTCTTACCAGAAAACAACTCTTGCTCATAGGACAAAAAACTGCATGTGACTCAACTCCATTTAGGACTGGGAAACAAACTATAGCTGCTTTACAAGAAACACACTCTGCTTTTGAGAAAAGAGCACTCTTCTACTCTACTGTGTTTCCTATAGGGCCAGAACAGTGAGCTTGCTCAGAAAAAAAGAACTGTGCTTCCTACACACACGGGCCATATCTAGTTCAACTCTTCTTAGGAAACTGACAAGAACAGGAGCTCCTCTTCAGTCCAATACACTGTACTTGCTGGGAATAGACGGGAGGGCTATTTGCACTGTTTATGGCAATGGGAGTGCAATATGGACTTTTCTTACCAGAAAACAGCGCTTGCTAGTAGGACCAGAAACTGCATGTGATTCCACTCCATTCAGGAATGGGAAAAAAACGCTAGCTCGCCTTTAAAGAAACACACTCTGCTTTTGAGAAAAAAGCACTCTTCTACTCTACTCTGTTTCCTATGGGGTCCGAACAGTGAGCTTGCTCAGAACAAAAAAACTGTGCTTCCTACACACACGGCCATATCTAGTTCAAGTCTGCTTAGGAACCTGACAAGAACAGTAGATCCTCTTCAGTCCAATACACTGTACTTGCTGGGAACAGACGTCAGTGCTATTTGCACTGTGTACGACAATGGGAGTGCAATAGTGACTCTTCTTACCAGAAAACAACTCTCGCTTGTAGTACCAGAAACTGCATGGGATTCAACTCCATTTAGGACTGGACACAAATGCTAGCTCGCCTTACAAGAAACACACTCTGCTTTAGAGAAAAGAGCACTCTTCTACTCTACTGTGTTTCCTATAGGGCCAGAACAGTGAGCTTGCTCAGAACATAAGAACTGTGCTTCCTACACACACGGGCCTTATCTAGTTCAACTCTGCTTAGGAACCTGACAAGAATAGTAGATCCTCTTCAGTCCAATACACTGTACTTGCTGGGAACAGACGTCAGTGCTATTTGTCCTGTGTATGGCAATGGCAGCGCAATAGTGACTATTCTTACCATAAAACAACTCTTCCTCGTAGGACCAGAAACTGCATGTGATTCCACTCCACTTAGGACTGGGACACAAACGCTAGCTCGCCTTACAAGAAACACACTCTGCTTTAGAGAAAAGAGCACTCTTCTACTCTACTGTGTTTCCTATGGGGTCCAAACAGTGAGCTTGCTCAGAACAAAATAACTGTGCTTCCTACACACAAGGACCATATGTAGTTCAACTCTGCTTAGGAAACTGACAAGAACAGTAGCTCCTCTTCAGTCCGATACACTGTACTTGCTGGGAAAAGACGCGAGTGCTACTTGCCCTGTGTATGGCAATGGCAGCACAATAGTGACTCTTCTTACCATAAAACAACTCTTGCTCGTAGGACCACAAACTGCATGTGATTCAACTCCATTTAGGACTGGGAAACAAACGCTAGCTCGCCTTACAAGAAACTCACTCTGCTTTTGAGAAAAGAGCACTCTTCTACTCTACTGTGTTTCCTATAGGGTCCAAACAGTGAGCTTGGTCAGAACAAAAGAACTGTGCTTCCTACACACATGGACCATATCTAGTTCAACTCTGCTTAGGAAACTGACAAGAACAGTAGCTCCTATTCAGTCCAATACACTGTATTGCTGGGAACAGACGCGAGTGCTATTTGCATTGTGTATGGCATTTGGAGCGCAATAGTGACTCTTCTTACCAGAAAACAACTCTTGCTCGTAGGACCAAAAACTGTCTGTGACTCAACTCCATTTAGGACTGGGAAACAAACGCGAGCTGGCCTTACAAGAAACACACTCTGCTTTAGAGAAGAGAGCACTCATCTACTCTATTGTGTTTCCTGTAGGGCCAGAAGAGTGAGCTTGCTCAGAACATAATAACTGTGCTTCCTACACACACGGGCCATATCTAGTTCAACTCTGCTTAGGAAACGACAAGAACAGTAGCTCCTTTTCAGTTCGATACACTGTACTTGCTGAGAACAGACGCGAGTGCTATTTGCACTGTGTATGGCAATTGGAGCACAATAGTGACTCGTCTTACCAGAAAACAACTCTTGCTCATAGGACAAAAAACTGCATGTGACTCAACTCCATTTAGGACTGGGAAACAAACTCTAGCTCGCCTTACAAGAAACACACTCTGCTTTTGAGAAAAGAGCACTCTTCTACTCTACTGTGTTTCCTATAGGGCCAGAACAGTGAGCTTGCTCAGAACAAATGAACTGTGCTTCCTAGACACACGGGCCATATCTAGTTCAACTCTGCTTAGGAAACTGACAAGAACAGTAGCTACTCTTCAGTCCAATACACTGTACTTGATGGGAATAGACGCCTGTGCTATTTGCACTGTGTAGGGCAAATGGAGCACAATAGTGACTTTCCTTACCAGAAAACAACTCTTGCTCCTAGGACCAGAAACTGCATGTGATTCAACGCCATTTAGGACTGGGAAACAAATGCTAGCTCGCCTTACAAGAAACACACTCCACTCTGCTTTTGACAAAAGAGCACTCTTCTACTCTACTGTGTTTCCTATGGGGCCAGAACAGTGAGCTTGCTCAGAACAAAAGAACTGTGCTTCCTACACACATGGACCATATCTAGTTCAACTCTGCTAATGAAACTGACAAGAACAGTAGCTCCTATTCAGTCCAATACACTGTACTTGCTGGGAACAGACCCGAGTGCTTTTTGCACTGTGTATGGCATTTGGAGCACAATAGTGACTCTTCTTACCAGAAAACAACTCTTGCTCGTAGGACCAAAAACTGCATGTGACTCAACTCCATTTATACCTGGGAAACAAACGCGAGCTCGCCTTATAAGAATCAAACTCTGCTTTAGAGAAAAGAGCACTCTTCTACTCTACTGTGTTTCCTATAAGGCCAGAAAAGTGAGCTTGCTCAGAAAAGAATAACTGTGCTTCCTAAACACACGGGCCATATCTAGTTCAACTCTTCTTAGGAAACTGACAAGAACAGTAGCTCCTCTTCATTCCGATACACTGTACTTGCTGGGAACAGACTCGAGTGCTATTTGCACTGTGTATGGCAAAGGTAGCGCAATAGTGACTTTCCTTACCAGAAAACAACTCTTGCTCGTAGGACCAGAAACTGCATGTGATTCAACTCCGTTTAGGACTGGGAAACAATGGCTAGCTCGCCTTACAAGAAACACAATCTGCTTTTGAGAAAAGAGCACTCTTTTACTCTACTGTGTTTCCTATAGGGCCAAAACAGTGAGCTTGCTCAGAACAAAAGAATTGTGCTTCCTACACACACGGCCATATTTAGTTCAATTCTGCTTAGGAACCTGACAAGTACAGTAGATTCTCTTCAGTCCAATACACTGTACTTGCTGGAAACAGACGCCAGTGCTATTTGTCCTGTGTATGGCAATGGCAGGGCAACAGTGACTATTCATACCATAAAAAAACTCTTTCTCCTAGGACGAGAAACTGCATGTGATTCAACTCCATTTAGGACTGGGAAACAAACGCTAGCTCTCCTTACAAGAAACACACTCTGCTTTAGAAAAAGAGCACTCTTCTACTCTACTATGTTTCCTACAGACCCGAACAGTGAGCTTGCTCAGAACAAAAGAACTGTGCTTCCCACACACGGGCCTTATCTAGTTCAACTCTGCTTAGGAAACTGACAAGAACAGTAGATCCTCTTCAGTCCAATACACTGTACTTGCTGGGAACAGACGCCAGTGCTATTTGCACTGTGTATGGCAATTGGAGCACAATAGTGATTCGTCTTACCAGAAAACAACTCTTGCTCATAGGACCAGAAACTGCATGTGATTCAACTCCATTTAGGACTGGGAAACAAGCGCTAGCTCGCCTTACAAGAAACACACTCTGCTTTTGAGAAAAGAGCACTCTTCTACTCTATTGTGTTTCCTATAGGTTCCGAACAGTGAGCTTGCTCAGAACAAAAGAACTGTGCTTCCTACACACACGGCCATATCTAGTTCAATTCTGCTTAGGAACCTGACCAGAGAAGTAGATCCTCTTCAGTCCAATAATGTACTTCCTGGGAACAGACGCCAGTGCTATTTGTCCTGTGTATGGCAATGGCAGCGCAATAGTGACTATTCTTACCATAAAACAACTCTTGCTCGTAGGACCAGAAACTGCATGTGATTCCACTCCATTTAGGACTGGGACACAAACGCTAGCTCGCCTTACAAGAAACACACTCTGATTTAGAGAAAAGAGCACTCTTCTACTCTACTGTGTTTCCTATGGGGTCCAAACAGTGAGCTTGCTCAGAACAAAACAACTGTGCTTCCTACACACGGGCCTTATCTAGTTCAACTCTGCTTAGGAAACTGACAAGACAGTAGCTCCTCTTCTGTCCGATACACTGTACTTGCTGGGAACAGACACCAGTGCTATTTGCACTGTGTATGGCAATGAGAGCGCAATAGTGACTTTCCTTACCAGAAAACAACTCTTGCTCGTAGGACCACAAACTGCATGTGATTCAACGCCATTTAGGACTGGAAAACAAATGCTAGCTCGCCTTACAAGAAACACACTCCACTCTGCTTTTGAGAAAAGAGCACTCTTCTACTCTACTGAGTTTCCTATGGGGTCCAAACAGTGAGCTTGCTCAGAACTAAAGAACTGTGCTTCCTACACACATGGACCATATCTAGTTCAACTCTGCTTATGAAACTGACAAGAACAGTAGCTCCTATTCAGTCCAATACACTGTACTTGCTGGGAATAGACCCGAGTGCTATTTGCACTGTGTATGGCATTTGGAGCACAATAGTGACTCTTCTTACCAGAAAACAACTCTTGCTCGTAGGAACAAAAACTGCATGTGACTCAACTCCATTTAGGACTGGGAAAAAAAAAGCTAGCTCGCCTTAAAAGAAACACAATCTGCTTTTGAGAAAAAAGCACTCTTCTACTCTACTGTGTTTCCTACAGGGCCAGAACAGTGAGCTTGCCTAGAACAAAAGAACTCTCCTTCCTAAACACACGGGCCATATCTAGTTCAACTCTTCTTAGGAAACTGACAAAAACAGTAGCTCCTCTTCAGTCCAATACACTGTACTTGCTGGGAACAGACGGGAGGGCTATTTGCACTGTTTATGGCAATGGGAGTGCAATATTTACTTTCCTTACCAGAAAACAACTCTTGCTCGTAGGACCAGAAACTGCATGTGATTCCACTCCAGTTAGGAATGGGAAAAAAAAAGCTAGCTCACCTTAAAAGAAACACACTCTGCTTTTGAGAAAAAAGCACTCTTCTACTCTACTGTGTTTCCTATGGGGTCCGAACAGTGAGCTTGCTCAGAACAAAAAAACTGTGCTTCCTACAAAAACGGCCATATCTAGTTCAAGTCTGCTTAGGAACCAGACAAGAACAGTAGATCCTCTTCAGCCCAATACACTGTACTTGCTGGGAACAGACGCCAGTGCTATTTGAACTGTATATGGCAATGGGAGCGCACTAGTGACTCTTCTTACCAGAAAACAACTCTTGCTCGTAGTACCAGAAACTGCATGGGATTCAACTCCATTTAGGACTGGGACACAAACGCTATCTCGCCTTACAAGAAACACACTCTGCTTTAGAGAAAAGAGCACTCTTCTACTCTACTGTGTTTCCTATAGGGCCAGAACAGTGAGCTTGCTCAGAACATAAGAACTGTGCTTCCTACACACACGGGCCTTATCTAGTTCAACTCTGCTTAGGAAACTGACAAGAACTGTAGCTCCTCTTCAGTCCCATACACTGTACTTGCTGGGAACAGACGTGAGTGCTATTTGCACTGTGTATGGCAATGGGAGCGCAATAGTGACTTTCCTTACCAGAAAACAACTCTTGCTCATAGGACCAGAAACTGCATGTGATTCAACTCCATTTAGGACAGGGAAACAAGCGCTAGCTCGCCTTATAAGAAACACACTCTGCTTTTGAGAAAAGAGCACTCTTCTACTCTACTGTGTTTCCTATGGGGTCCGAACAGTGAGCTTGCTCAGAACAAAAGAACTGTGCTTCCTACACACACGGCCATATCTAGTTCAATTCTGCTTAGGAACCTGACCAGAGCAGTAGATCCTATTCAGTCCAATACACTGTACTTGCTGGGAAAAGACGCCAGTGCTATTTGTCCTGTGTATGGCAATGGCAGCGCAATAGTGACTCTTCTTACCATAAAACAACTCTTGCTCGTAGGACTAGAAACTGCATGTGATTCAACTCCATTTAGGACTGGGAAACAAACGCTAGCTCGCCTAACGAGAAACACACTCTGCTTTAGGGAAAAGAGCACTCTTCTACTCTATTGTGTTTCCTAAAGGGCCAGAACAGTGAGCTTGCTCAGAAAAAAAGAACTGTGCTTCCTACACACGGGCCATAACTAGTTCAACTCTGCTTAGGAAACTGACAAGAACAGTAGCTCCTCTTCAGTCCGATACACTGTACTTGCTGGGAACAGACGCGAGTGCTATTTGCACTGTGTATGGCAATAGGAGCACAATAGTGACTTTCCTTACCAGAAAACAACTCTTGCTTGTAGGACCAGAAACTGCATGTGATTCAACTCCATTTAGGACTGGGAAACAAATGCTAGCTCGCCTTACAAGAAACACACTCTGCTTTTGAGAAAAGAGCACTCTTCTACTCTACTGTGTTTCCTATAGGGCCAGAACAGTGAGCTTGCTCAGAACATAAGAACTGTGCTTTCTACACACGGGCCATATCTAGTTCAACTCTGCTTAGGAAACTGACAAGAACAGTAGCTCCTTTTCAGTCCAATACACTGTACTTGCTGGGAAAAGACGCGAGTGCTATTTGCACTGTGGATGGCAATAGGAGCACAAAAGTGACTTTCCTTTACAGAAAACAACTCTTGCTCGTAGGACCAGAAACTGCATGTGATTCAACTCCATTTAGGACTGGGAAACAAATGCTAGCTCGCCTTACATGAAACACACTCTGCTTTTGAGAAAAGAGCACTCTTCTACTCTACTGTGTTTACTATGTGGTCCGAACAGTGAGCATGCTCAGAACAAAAGAACTGTGCTTCCTACACACACGGGCCATATCTAGTTCAACTCTGCTTAGGAAACTGACAAGAACAGTAGCTCCTCTTCAGTAAAATACACTGTACTTGCTGGGAAAAGACGCGAGTGCTATTTGCACTGTGTATGGCAATTTTAGCACAATAGTGACTCGTCTTACCAGAAAGCAACTCTTGCTGTAGGACAAAAAACTGCAAGTGACACAACTCCATTTAGGACTGGGAAACAAACGCTAGCTCGCCTTACAAGAAACACACTCTGCTTTAGAGAAAAGAGCACTCTTCTACTCTACTGTGTTTCTTCTGGGGCCAGAACAGTGAGCTTGCTCAGAACATAAGAACTGTGCTTACTACACACACGGGCCATATCTAGTTCAACTCTGCTTAGGAAACGGACAAGAACAGTAGATCCTCTTCAGTCCAATACACTGTACATGTGGGGAACAGACGCGAGTGCTATTTGTACTGTGTATGGCAATTGGAGCACAATAGTGACTCGTCTTACCAGGAAACAACTCTTGCTCGTAGGACAAAAAACTGCATGTGACTCAACTCCATTTAGGCCTGGGAAACAAACGCTAGCTCGCCTTACAAGAAACACACTCTGCTTTTGAGAAAAAGCACTCTTCTTCTCTACTGTGTTTCCTATGGTGTCCGAACAGTGAGCTTGTTCAGAACAAATGAACTGTGCTTCCTACACACACGGCCATATCTAGTTCAATTCTGCTTAAGAACCTGACAACAACAGTAGATCCTCTTCAGTCCAATACAATCTACTTGGTGGGAACAGATGCCAGTGCTATTTGTCCTGTGTATGGCAATGGCAGCGCAATAGTGACTCTTCTTACCAGAAAACAACTCTTGCTCGTAAGACCAGAAACTGCATGTGATTCAACTCCATTTAGGACTGGGAAACAAACGCTAGCTTGCCTTACAAGAAACACACTCTGCTTTAGAGAAAAGAGCACTCTTCTACTCTACTGTGTTTCCTATGGGGTCCAAACAGTGAGCTTGCTCAGAACAAAAGAACTGTGCTTCCTACACACAAGGACCATATGTAGTTCAACTTTGCTTAGGAAACTGACAAGAACAGTTGCTCCTATTCTGTCCAATACACTGTACTTGCTGGGAAAAGACGCTAGTGCTATTTGCCCTGTGTATGGCAATGGGAGCGCAATAGTGACTTTCCTTACCAGAAAACAACTCTTGCTCGTAGGACCAGAAACTTCTTGTGATTCAACTCCATTTAGGTCTGGGAAACAAACGATAGCTCGCCTTACAAAAACACACTCTGCTTTTGAGAAAAGAGCACTCTTCTACTCTACTGTGTTTCCTCTGGGGTCCGAACAGTGAGCTTGCTCAGAACAAAAGAACTGTGCTTCCTACGCACGGGCCATATCTAGTTCAACTCTGCTTAGGAACATGACAAGAACAGTAGATCCTGTTCAGTCCAATACACTGTACTTGCTGCGAACAGATGCCAGTACTATTTGTCCTGTGTATGGAAATGGGAGCACAATAGTGACTATTCTTACCATAAAACAACTATTGCTCGTAGGACAGAAACTGCATGTGATTCCACTCCATTTAGGACTGGGAAACAAATGCTAGCTCGCCTTAAAAGAAACAACCTCTGGCCCTGCCCCCACGCCCATCTGCCTGAGCCCCAAGCCTCTTCCTGAGACTTAGAGGCCGGCCCCCAGCTGCCATCTTGCCCAGTACTTCCCTTCTGAAGCACAGGTGAGTGCCCTAGCTTGCCCCCGACCCCATCCCTGGGCACCAGCCACTCCGGGGAAGACCTGCCCAACTTGGGCCCAGGTTCTGCTCCCCGGGCAGGGGCCCTTCTACCACAACCGGGAAGGATCCCCTTCTCCAAGACCCCTGGCAGACCCTGCAGTCTCCACGCCCTGCCCCCACGCCCATCCGCCTGAGCCCCAAGCCTCTTCCTGAGACTTAGAGGCCAGGCCCCCCAGCTCCCATCTTGCCCAGGACTTCCCTTCTGAAGCACAGGTGAGTGCCCTAGCTTGCCCCAGACCCCATCCCTGGGCACCAGCCACTCCGGGGAAGACCTGCCCAACTTGGGCCCAGGTTCTGGTCCCCGGGCAGGTGCCCTTCTACCCCAACCGGGAAAGATCCCCTTCTCCAAGACCCCTGGCAGACCCTGCAGTCTCCACGCCCTGCCCCCACGCCCATCTGCCTGAGCCCCAAGCCTCTTCCTGAGACTTAGAGGCCAGGCCCCCCAGCTCCCATCTTGCCCAGGACTTCCCTTCTGAAGCACAGGTGAGTGCCCTAGCTTGCCCCAGACCCCATCCCTGGGCACCAGCCACTCCGGGGAAGACCTACCCAACTTGGGCCCAGGTTCTGGTCCCCGGGCAGGTGCCCTTCTACCCCAACCTAGAAAGATCCCCTTCTCCAAGACCCCTGGCAGACCCTGCAGTCTCCACGCCCTGCCCCTACGCCCATCTGCCTGAGCCCCAAGCCTCTTCCTGAGACTTAGAGGCCGGCCCCCAGCTCCCATCTTGCCCAGGACTTCCCTTCTGAAGCACAGGTGAGTGCCCTAGCTTGCCCCCGACCCCATCCCTGGGCACCAGCCACTCCGGGGAAGACCTGCCCAACTTGGCCCCAGGTTCTGGTCCCCGGGCAGGTGCCCTTCTACCACAACCGGGAAGGATCCCCTTCTCCAAGACCCTTGGCAGACCCTGCAGTCTCCACGCCCTGCCCCCACGCCCATCTGCCTGAGCCCCAAGCCTCTTCCTGAGACTTAGAGGCCGGCCCCCAGCTCCCATCTTGCCCAGGACTTCCCTTCTGAAGCACAGGTGAGTGCCCTAGCTTGCCCCAGACCCCATCCCTGGGCACCAGCCACTCTGGGGAAGACCTGCCCAACTTGGGCCCAGGTTCTGCTCCCCGGGCAGGTGCCCTTCTAGCCCCACTGGGAAGGATCCCCTTCTCCAAGACCCCTGGCAGACCCTGCAGTCTCCACGCCCTGCCCCCACGCCCATCCGCCTGAGCCCCAAGCCTCTTCCTGAGACTTAGAGGCCAGGCCCCCCAGCTCCCATCTTGCCCAGGACTTCCCTTCTGAAGCACAGGTGAGTGCCCTAGCTTGCCCCGGACCCCATCCCTGGGCACCAGCAACTCCAGGGAAGACCTGCCCAACTTGGCCCCAGGTTCTGGTCCCCGGGCAGGTGCCCTTCTAGCCCCACCGGGAAGGATCTCCTTCTCCAAGACCCCTGGCAGACCCTGCAGTCTCCACGCCCTGCCCCCACGCCCATCCGCCTGAGCCCCAAGCCTCTTCTTGAGACTTAGAGGCTGGCCCCCAGCTCCCATCTTGCCGTGGATTTCCCATCTGGAGGAGAGAGAGAGAGAGAGAGAGAGAGAGAGAGAGAGAGAGAGAGCACCCATCCTCCCCCGGACTTCCCTTCTGAACAAGAGCTTCCATCCTGTCCCGGACTTCCAATTTGGACAAGAGAGCTCCCATCTGGACAAGAGAGAGAGACTTCCTGAATCTGTCAGCTCTGAACCAAGTGTGCGAATAAGGCCAGGAACGAACCACAAGGAGATGGGCAGACGTCAAGGCAGAAACACATACAACAAAATGAATAGTAATACACCATCACCAGGCCCTAGCCCTCCTCCAACACCTAGACCTGAACATCAGAAATTGGAAGAAGCAGAAGAAAATAGCCTTATGAATGTCATCATGAAGAAGCTAGAGGCTCGTGTAGAGGAAAAGACAAAAAAATGTGAAGAACGCTGTAAACAACTAGAGGAAAGGGCAAACAAATTAGAAGAAATCAATAAAGTCCTGGAAGAGAACAATAAAATACTGAAAGAAAATCAAGAAAAATCAATGAAACAAATGAAGGAAACAGTCCAAGACCTGAAAAGGGAAATAGAAAAAATGAAGAAGACACAAACAGAGGGAATGCTGGAAATAGAAAATCTGAGAAAACGATTGGGAACTTCAGATGCAAGTATAATCAACAGAATGCAAGAGATGGAAGAGAGGATCTCTAGCGTTGAAGATACAATAGAAGAAATGGATTCATCAGTCAAAGAAAACACTAAAGTCAACAAAGTCATGAACCAAAATGTCCAAGAAATTTGGGACACCATGAAAAGACCAAACCTACGAATAATAGGGGTAGAAGAAGGAGAAGAATACCAACTCAAGGGCACAGAAAATATATTCAACAAGATCATAGAAGAAAACTTTCCCAACTTAAAGAAGGAAATGCCTATGAAGATACAGGAAGCCTATAGAACACCAAACAGACTAGACCCCCAAAAAAAGTCCCCTCGCCACATAATAATTAAACAATTAAACGTACAGAATAAAGAAAGAATATTAAGAGCAGCAAAGGAAAAAGGCCAAGTGACATATAAAGGCAAACCTATCAGAATAACACCCGATTTCTCAATGGAGACTTTGAAAGCCAGAAGGTCCTGGACAGATGTAATGCAGACATTAAGAGACCATGGATGTCAGCCTAGACTAATATACCCAGCAAAACTTTCAATCGTCATAGATGGAGTGAACAAGACATTCCATGACAAAGCCAGATTTAAACAATATTTATCCACAAACCCAGCCCTACAGAAAGCACTAGAAGGAAAATTCCAACCTAAGGAAGTCAGATACAACCTCGAAAACACAGGCAATAGATAAAGCCACAGCAGTAGACCCCAACGAAGAAAAGTACACACACATCACCACCAAAAAATAACAGGAATGAACAATCACTGGACATTAATATCCCTCAATATCAATGGACTTAATTCACCTATAAAAAGACATAGGCTTACAGAATGGATACGAAAGCAGGACCCATCTTTCTGCTGCATACAAGAAACACATCTCAAATTCAAAGATAGACACTACCTAAAAATAAAAGGCTGGGAAAAGACTTTCCAATCAAACGGTCTTAAGAAACAAGCGGGTGTAGCCATCCTGATATCCAGCAAAATAGACTTCAAACTAAAATCAATCAAAAGAGATCAAGAAGGGCATTACATACTCATCACAGGAAAGATCCACCAAGATGAAGTCTCAATTCTGAACATTTATGCCCCAAACACAAGGGCACCCACATATGTAAAAGAAACATTATTAAAGCTTAAATCACATATAAAACCCCACACATTAATAGTGGGAGACCTCAACACCCCACTTTCACCACTGGACAGATCCCCCAAATCGAAACTTAACAGAGAAATAAAGGACTTAATTGATGTCATGACTCAAATGGACTTAATCGACATCTACAGAACATTCCATCCTAACAAAAAAGAATATACCTTCTTCTCAGCACCCCATGGAACCTTCTCTAAAATCGACCACATACTTGGTCACAAAGCAAATCTAAACAGATACAAAACAATTAGAATAACCTCCTGTGTTCTATCAGACCACCATGGTCTAAAGTTGGATTTCAACAACAACAAAAACTACAGAAAACCTACAATCTCATGGAAACTGAACAATACTCACCTGAATCACCAATGGGTTAAGGAAGAAATAAAGAAAGAAATTAAAGACTTCCTAGAGATCAACGAAAATGAAGACACCACATATCCAAACCTATGGGACACTATGAAAGCAGTACTAAGAGGGAAATTCATAGCACTAAACGCCCACATAAATAAGCTGGAGAAATCTCACACTAGTGACTTAACAGCACACCTGAAAGTTCTAGAACAGGAAGAAGCAAAGTCTCCCAGGAAAAATAGATGCCAGGAAATTATCAAAGTGAGAGCTGAAATCAATAAAATAGAAACAAAGAGAACAATACAAAAAATTAATGAAACAAAGAGTTGGTTCTTTGAGAAAATCAACAAGATAGACAAGCCCTTATCCAAACTAACCAAAAGACAGAGAGAGAGCATCCAAATCAACAAAATCAGAAATGAAAAGGGGGACATAACAACAGACATTGAGGAAATCCAGAGAATCATCAGGTCATACTTCAAAAACCTCTATTCCACAAAACTGGAAAACCTAAAAGAAATGGATAATTTTCTGGATAGGTACCACATACCTAAATTAAATCAAGACCAGATAAACTATTTAAATAGTCCAATAACCCCTAACGAAATAGAAACAGTCATTAAAAGTCTCCCAACCAAAAAAAGCCCAGGACCAGATGGTTTCAGTGCAGAATTCTACCAGATCTTCAAAGAAGAGTTAATACCAATACTCTCTAAATTGTTCCATACAATAGAAACAGAAGGAACATTACCAAACTCCTTCTATGAGGCTACAATTACCCTGATTCCCAAACCAAACAAGGATACAACAAAGAAAGAGAACTACAGACCGATCTCCCTCATGAACATTGATGCAAAAATACTCAATAAAATACTGGCAAACAGACTCCAAGACCACATCAAAACAATTATCCACCATGATCAAGTAGGATTCATTCCAGGGATGCAAGGATGGTTCAACATACGAAAGTCTGTCAATGTGATACACCATATAAACAAACTCAAAGAAAAAAACCACATGATCATCTCACTAGATGCTGAAAAGGCATTTGACAAAATCCAACACCCCTTCATGATAAAGGTCTTGGAGCGATCAGGAATACAGGGAACATACCTAAACATAATAAAGGCAATTTACAGCAAGCCAACAGCCAACATCAAATTAAATGGAGAGAAACTCAAAGCAATTCCACTAAAATCAGGAACGAGGCAAGGCTGTCCGCTCTCCCCATACTTATTCAATATAGTACTTGAAGTTCTAGCCAGAGCAATAAGACAACATAAGGAGATTAAGGGGATACAAATTGGAAAGGAAGAAGTCAAGCTTTCCCTATTTGCAGATGACATGATAGTATACTTGAGCAACCCCAAAGATTCCACCAAGGAACTGATACAGCTTATAAACACCTTCAGCAACATAGCAGGATACAAGATCAACTCCAAAAAATCAGTAGCCCTCCTATATACAATGGACAAAAAAGCGGAGAAGGAAATCAGAGATACATCACCCTTTACTATAGCCACAAATGACATAAAATACATTGGGGTAATACTAACCAAGCAAGTGAAGGACCTATATGACAAGAACTTTAAGTCCCTGAAAAAAGAAATTGAAGAAGATGTCAGAAAATGGAAAGATCTCCCATGCTCATGGATAGGCAGAACTAACATAGTAAAAATGGCAATCTTACCAAAAGCAATCTACAGATTCAATGCAATCCCTATCAAAATACCAACACAATTCTTCACAGACCTGGAAAGAATAATACTCAACTTCATATGGAAAAACAAAAAACCCAGGATAGCCAAAAGAATCCTGTACAATAAAACAACCTCTGGAGGCATCACGATCCCTGACTTCAAGCTGTACTATAGAGCTACAGTAATAAAAACAGCTTGGTACTGGCATAAAAACCGACATGTGGACCAATGGAATCGAATTGAAGACCCTGATATTAATCCGCACACCTATGAACAAATAATTTTTGACAAACAAGCCAAAAGTGCACAATGGAAAAAAGAAAGCATCTTCAACAAATGGTGCTGGCAAAACTGGATATCAACATGTAGAAGGCTGCAAATAGATCCATATCTATCACCGTGCACAAAACTTAAGTCCAAGTGGATCAAGGACCTCAACATAAATCCAGCTACTCTGAACCTGCTAGAAGAGAAAGTAGGAAGTAGTCTTGAACACATTGGCATAGGAGACCACTTTCTAAATAGAACACCAGTAGCACAGACACTGAGAGAAACAATCAATCAATGGGACCTCTTGAAACTGAGAAGCTTTTGTAGGGCAAAGGATACGGTCAACAAAGCAAAGCGACAGCCTACAGAATGGGAAAAGATCTTCACCAATCCCACATCTGACAGAGGACTGATATCCAGAATATATAAGGAACTCAAGAAATTAGACATCAAAATGCCCAACAGTCCAATTAAGAAATGGGCTATAGAACTAAACAGAGAATTCTCAACAGAGGAAACTCAAATGGCTGAAAGACATTTAAGGAATTGCTCAACATCCCTAATCATCAGGGAAATGCAAATCAAAACAACTCTGAGATACCACCTTACGCCTGTCAGAATGGCTAAGATCAAAAACACTGAAGACACCTTATGCTGGAGAGGATGTGGAGCTAGGGGAACTCTCCTCCACTGCTGGTGGGAATGCAAGCTTGTACAACCACTTTGGAAATCAATATGGCGATTTCTTAGAAAATTGGAAATCCATCTCCCCCAAGATCCAGCTATACCACTCTTGGGCATATACCCAAGGAATGCTCAACCACACCACAAGAGCACTTGTTCAGCTATGTTCATATCAGCGTTGTTTGTAATAGCCAGAACATGGAAACAACCTAGATGCCCTTCAACTGAAGAATGGATAAACAAAATGTGGTACATATACACAATGGAATACTACTCAGCAGAGAAAAACAATGACATCATGAGGTTTGCAGACAAATGGATGGATCTAGAAAAAATCATCCTGAGTGAGGTATCCCAGACTCAGAAAGACAAACATGGTATGTACTCACTCATAACAGGATACTAGATGTGGAACAAGGATGACTGGACTGCTACTCACATCACCAGGCAGGCTACCTGGAAAACAGGACCCCAAGAAAGACACAGGGATCGCCCAACGACAGAGAAATGGAATGAGATCTACATGAACAGCCTGGACAGGAGTGGGGGTAGTGAAGGGCGAGGGTCGAGGGAAAGAGAGCTTGGGTGAGTGGGAGATCCCAGCTGGATCAAAAACAGAGAGGGAGAACAAGGAATAGGAGACCATGGTAAATGAAGACCACATGAGAATAGGAAGAAACAAAGTACTAGAGAGGCCCACAGAAATCCACAAAGATACCCCCACAACAGACTGCTGGCAATGGTCGAGCGACAATCCGAACTGACCTACTCTGGTGATGGGATGGCCAAACACCCTAATTGTCGTGCTAGAAACCTCATCCAACTACTGATGGACCTGGAGGCAGAGATCCATGACTAGGCCCCAGGTGGATCTCTGGGAGTCCAATTAGCGAGAATGAGGAGGGTTTATATGAGAGAGAATTGTTGAGACCAAGGTCGGATAAAGCACAGAGACAAATAGCCAAACAAACGGAAACACATGAAATATGAACCAATGGCTGAGGGGTCACCAACTGGATCAGGCCCTCTGAGTGGGTGAGACAGTTGATTGGCCTGATCTGTTTGGGAGGCATCCAGGCAGTGGGACCGGGTCCTGTGCTCATTGCATGAGTTGGCTGTTTGAAACCTGGGGCCTATGCAGGGTCCCTTGGCTCAGCATGGGAGGAGGGGACTGGACCTACCTGGACTGAGTCCACCAGGTTGATCTCAGTCTGTGGGGAAGGCTTTGCCCTGGAGGAGATTGGAATGGGGGGCGGGCTGGGGGGAAGGTGAGGGGGGCGGGAGGGGGGAGAACAAGGGAATCTGTGGCTGATATGTAGAACTGAATTGTATTGCAAAATAAAAATTAAAAAAAAAAATATTTTAAAAACTTAGACTTTCTGGACAGTGAGACACACTTGCTCCTGGCAGCACCAATTTACTTCAAAGAGAAAGATGGACATAGAAGACACTTCATGTGGAATTTATCTTTTTCTTGGCACAAAATGCCCATTTGGACAAGAACCGCTCTGACCTGGATTGCTTGACAGGATATTATATAAACTGGACATGCAGAATCCATAAGAAGATGACCACTGAACTTTGCAAAGTGAGATGATCCTTCAGGTTCCTGTTTCATATAGGAGACTGTCAGACATTCTGCAGGACACAGGCAAAGGTGACTAAAAACTCTACGCCAATTGGCTGAAGATGGATGCCCCATTACAGAGGAAATTTGGATGACTGTCTAGGCAGGCAGCTATCTCTGTCATTTCCAGAAATTTGGAAGTTACTTACAAAGCACTTCCTGTTTGCTTAGGTAATATATCTTTCTGGGGTCTTTGATGTAGTTGAAGCCTAGGTAATTATAATTTTCCTTAGTTGTGATAAAAGACAGATTAAATATAAAACTTTAGACTCACAAATATAGGATAGAATATTTTCTTTAATTTTGCAAAATATAAATAGACTAGATGTTGTAACTCTAATTCTTGCTTGACAACTGTTTTGTTATATGTAATTTTACTACATTAAAGTTAAAAACCTTCCTTTTTGATTATACAAAAAAGGGGAAAAAAAAAACTGTCTGTGATTCAACTCCATTTAGGACTGGGAAACAATCGCGAGCTTGCCTTACAAGAAACACACTCTGCTTTAGACAAAAGGGCACTCTTCTACTCTACTGTGTTTCCTATACGGCCAGAACAATGAGCTTGCTCAGAACAAAAGAACTGTGCTTCCTACACACATGTGCCATATCTAGTTCAACTCTGCTTAGGAAACTGACAAGAACAGTAGCTCCTCTTTAGTCCGATACACTGTACTTGCTGAGAACAGACGCGAGTGCTATTTGCACTGTGAATGGCAATTGGAGCACAATAGTGACTCGTCTTACCAGAAAACAACTCTTGCTCGTAGGACACAAAACTGCATGTGACTCAACTCCATTTAGGACTGGGAAACAAACTCTAGCTCGCCTTACAAGAAACACACTCTGCTTTTGAGAAAAGAGCACTCTTCTACTCTACTGTGTTTCCTATAGGGCCAGAACAGTGAGCTTGCTCAGAACAAATGAACTGTGCTTCCTAGACACACGGGCCATATCTAGTTAAACTCTGCTTAGGAAAGTGACAAGAACAGTAGCTCCTCTTTAGTCCCATACACTGTACTTGCTGGGAACAGACGCGAGTGCTATTTGCACTGTGAATGGCAATTGGAGCACAATAGTGACTCGTCTTACCAGAAAACAACTCTTGCTCGTAGGACACAAAACTGCATGTGACTCAACTCCATTTAGGACTGGGAAACAAACTCTAGCTCGCCTTACAAGAAACACACTCTGCTTTTGAGAAAAGAGCACTCTTCTACTCTACTGTGTTTCCTATAGGGCCAGAACAGTGAGCTTGCTCAGAACAAATGAACTGTGCTTCCTAGACACACGGGCCATATCTAGTTAAACTCTGCTTAGGAAACTGACAAGAACAGTAGCTCCTCTTTAGTCCGATACACTGTACTTGCTGGGAACAGACGCGAGTGCTATTTGCACTGTGTATGGCATTTGGAGCACAATAGCGACTCTTCTTACCAGAAAACAACTCTTGCTCGTAGGACCAAAAACTGTCTGTGATTCAACTCCATTTAGGACTGGGAAACAAACGCGAGCTCGCCTTACAAGAAACACACTCTGCCTTAGACAAAAGAGCACTCTTCTACTCTACTATGTTTCCTATAGGGCCAGAACAGTGAGCTTGCTCAGAACAATAGAACTGTGCTTCCTACACACATGTGCCATATCTAGTTCAACTCTGCTTAGGAAACTGAGAAGAACAGTAGCTCCTCTTCAGTCCAATACACTGTACTTGCTGGGAACAGATGCCAGGGCTATTTGTACTGTGTATGGCAATGGGAGCGCAATGGTAACTTTCCTTACCAGAAAACAACTCTTGCTCGTAGGACCAGAAACTGCATGTGATTCCACTCCATTTAGGACTGGGAAACAAACGCTAGATCGCCTTACAAGAAACACACTCTGCTTTAGAGGAAAGAGCACTTTTCTACTCTACTGTGTTTCCTATGGGGTCCAAACAGTGAGCTTGCTCAGAACAAAAGAACTGTGTTTCCTACACACATGGACCATATCTAGCTCAACTCTGCTTATGAAACTGACAAGAACAGTAGCTCCTCTTCAGTCCAATACACTGTACTTGCTGGGAACAGACACGAGTGCTATTTGCCCTGTGTATGGCAATGACAGCGCAATAGTGACTTTCCTTACCACAAAACAACTCTTGCTGGTAGGAATAAAAAATGCATGTGATTCAACGCCATTTAGGACTGGGAAACAAATGCTAGCTCGCCTTACAAGAAACACTCTCTGCTTTTTAGAAAAGAGCACTCTTCTACTCTACTGTGTTTCTCATGGGGTCTAAACAATGAGCTTGCTCAGAACAAAAGAACTGTGCTTCCTACACACATGGACCATATCTAGTTCAACTCTGCTTAGGAAAGTGACAAGAACAGTAGCTCCTCTTCAGTCCAATACACTGTACTTGCTGGAACAGACGCGAGTGCTTTTGTACTGTGTATGGCATTTGGAGCGCAATAGTGACTCTTCTTACCAGAAAACAACTCTTGCTCGTAGGACCAAAAACTGTCTGTGATTCAACTCCATTTAGGACTGGGAAACAATCGCGAGCTCGCCTTACAAGAAACACACTCTGCTTTTGAGAAAAGAGCACTCTTCTACTCTACTGTGTTTCCTATAGGGCCAGAACAGTGAGCTTGCTCAGAACAAATGAACTGTGCTTCCTAGACACACGGGCCATATCTAGTTAAACTCTGCTTAGGAAAGTGACAAGAACAGTAGCTCCTCCTCAGTCCAATACACTGTACTTGCTGGGAACAGATGCCAGTGCTATTTGTACTGTGTATGGCAATGGGAGCGCAATAGTAACTTTCCTTACCAGAAAACAACTCTTGCTCATAGGACCAGAAACTGCATGTGATTCCACTCCATTTAGGACTGGGAAACAAACGCTAGCTCGCCTTACAAGAAACACACTCTGCTTTAGAGGAAAGAGCACTCTTCTACTCTACTGCGTTTCCTATGGGGTCCAAACAGTGAGCTTGCTCAGAACAAAAGAACTGTGCTTCCTACACACACGGACCATATGTAGTTCAACTCTGCGTAGGAAACTGACAAGAACAGTAGCTACTCTTCAGTCCAATACACTGTACTTGCTGGGAACAGACACGAGTGCTATTTGCACTGTGTATGGCAATGATAGCGCAATAGTGACTTTCCTTACCAGAAAACAACTCTTGCTCGTAGCCCAGAAACTGCATGTGATTCAAAGCCATTTAGGACTGGGAAACAAACGCTAGCTCGCCTTACAAGAAACGCACTCTGTTTTGAGAAAAGAGCACTCTTCTATACTTCTCTGTTTCCTATGGGGTCCAAACAGTGAGCTTGCTCAGAACAAAAGAACTGTGCTTCCTACACACATGGACCATATCTAGCTCAACTCTGCTTATGAAACTGACAAGAACAGTAGCTCCTCTTCACTCCAATACACTGTACTTGCTGGAAACAGACAAGAGTGCTATTTGCCCTGTGTATGGCAATGACAGCGCAATAGTGACTTTCCTTACCATAAAACAACTCTTGCTCGTAGGAACACAAACTGCATGTGATTCAACGCCATTTAGGACTGGGAAACAAAAGCTAGCTCGCCTTACAAGAAACACACTCTGCTTTTGAGAAAAGAGCACTCTTCTACTCTACTGTGTTTCCTATGGGGTCCAAACAGTGAGCTTGCTCAGAACAAAACAACTGTGCTTCCTACACACATGGACCATATCTAGTTCAACTCTGCTTAGGAAACTGACAAGAACAGTAGCTCCTATTCAGTCCAATACACTGTACATGCTGGGAACAGACGCGAGTGCTATTTGCACTGTGTATGGCATTTGGAGCACAATAGTGACTCTTCTTACCAGAAAACAACTCTTGCTCGTAGGAATACAAACTGCATGTGATTCAACGCCATTTAGGACTGGGAAAAAAATGCTAGCTCGCCTTACAAGATACACTCTCTGCTTTTTAGAAAAGAGCACTCTTCTACTCTACTGTGTTTCCTATGGGGTCATAACAGTGAGCTTGCTCAGAACCAAAGAACTGTGCTTCCTACACACATGGACCATATCTAGTTCAACTCTGCTTAGGAAAATGACAAGAACAGTAGCTCCTCTTCAGTCCAATACACTGTACATGCCTGGAACAGACGCGAGTGCTATTTGCACTGTGTATGGCATTTGGAGCACAATAGTGACTCTTCTTACCAGAAAACAACTCTTGCTCGTAGGACAAAAAACTGCATGTGACTGAACTCCATTTAGGACTGGGAAACAAACGCTAGCTCGCCTTACAAGAAACACACTCTGCTTGAGAAAAGAGCACTCTTCTACTCTACTGTGTTTCCTATAGGGCCAGAACGTGAGCTTGCTCATAACAAATGAACTGTGCTTCCTAGACACACGGGCCATATCTAGTTCAACTCTGCTTAGGAAACTGAGAAGAACAGTAGCTCCTCTTCAGTCCAATACACTGTACTTGCTGGGAACAGATGCCAGTGCTATTTGCACTGTGTATTGCATTGGGAGCGCAATAGTAACTTTCCTTACCAGAAAACAACTCTTGCTCGTAGGACCAGAAACTACATGTGATTCAACTCCATTTAGGACTGGGATACAAACGCTAGATCGCCTTACAAGAAACACACTCTGCTTTAGAGAAAAGAGCACTCATCTACTTTACTGTGTTTCCTATGGTTTCCAAACAGTGAGCTTGCTCAGAACAAAAGAACTGTGCTTCCTACACACACAAGGACCATATGTAGTTCAACTCTGCTTAGGAAACTGACAAGAACAGTAGCTCCTCTTCAGTCCAATACAATGTACATGCTGGGAACAGACGCGAGTGCTATTTGCACTGTGTATGGCAATGAGAGCGCAATAGTGACTTTCCTTACCAGAAACAACTCTTGCTCGTAGGACCAGAAACTGCATGTGATTCAAAGCCATTAGGACTGGGAAACAAATGCTAGCTCGCCTTACAAGAAACACACTCTGCTTTTGAGAAAAGAGCACTCTTCTACTCTACTGTGTTTCCTATGGGGTCCAAACAGTGAGCTTGCTCAGAACAAAAGAACTGTGCTTCCTACACACATGGACCATGTCTAGCTCAACTCTGCTTATGAAACTGACCAGAACAGTAGCTCCTCTTCAGTCCAATACACTGTACTTGCTGGGAACAGACGCGAGTGCTATTTGCCCTGTGTATGTCAATGGAAGCACAATAGTGACTTTCCTTACCAGAAAACAACTCTTGCTCGTAGGAACACAAACTGCATGTGATTCAACGCCATTTAGGACTGGGAAACAAATGCTAGCTCGCCTTACAAGAAACACTCTCTGCTTTTTAGAAAAGAGCACTCTTCTACTCTACTGTGTTTCCTATGGGGTCCAAACAGTGAGCTTGCTCAGAACAAAAGAACTGTGCTTCCTACACACATGGACCATATGTAGTTCAACTCTGCTTAGGAAACTGACAAGAACAGTAGCTCCTATTCAGTCCAATACACTGTACATGCTGGGAACAGACGCGAGTGCTATTTGCCCTGTGTATGTCAATGGAAGCACAATAGTGACTTTCCTTACCAGAAAACAACTCTTGCTCGTAGGAACACAAACTGCATGTGATTCAACGCCATTTAGGACTGGGAAACAAATGCTAGCTCGCCTTACAAGAAACACTCTCTGCTTTTTAGAAAAGAGCACTCTTCTACTCTACTGTGTTTCCTATGGGGTCCAAACAGTGAGCTTGCTCAGAACAAAAGAACTGTGCTTCCTACACACATGGACCATATGTAGTTCAACTCTGCTTAGGAAACTGACAAGAACAGTAGCTCCTATTCAGTCCAATACACTGTACATGCTGGAACAGACGCGAGTGCTATTTGCACTGTGTATGGCAAAGGGAGCGCAATAGTGACTTTCCTTACCAGGAAACAACTCTTGCTCTTAGGACCAGAAACTGCATGTGATTCAACTCCATTTAGGACTGGGAAACAAAAGATAGCTTGCCTTACAAAAAACACACTCTGCTTTTGAGAAAAGAGCACTCTTCTACTCTACTGTGTTTCCTATTGAGTCTGAACAGTGAGCTTGCTCAGAACAAAAGAACTGCACTTACTACACACACGGCCATATCTAGTTCAATTCTGCTTAGGAACCTGACAAGAATAGTATATCCTCTTCAGTCCAATACACTGTACTTGCTGCGAACAGATGCCAGTGATATTTGTCCTGTGTATGGCAATGGCAGCGCAATAGTGAATCTTCTTACCAGAAAACAACTCTTGCTCGTAGTACCAGAAACTGCATGGGATTCAACTCCATTTAGGACTGCAGAACAAACGCTAGCTCGCCTTACAAGAAACACACTCTGCTTTAGAGAAAAGAGCACTCTTCTACTCTACGGTGTTTCCTATGGTGTCCAAACAGTGAGCTTGCTCAGAACAAAAGAACTGTGCTTCCTACACACACGGATATTATCGAGTTCAACTCTGCTTAGGAAACTGACAAGAACAGTAGCACCTATTCAGTCCAATACACTGTACTTGCTGGGAACAGACGCGAGTGCTATTTGCACTGTGTGTGGCAATGGGAGCGCAATGTGACTTTCCTTACCAGAAAACAACTCTTGTTCGTAGGACAAGAAACTGCATGTGATTCAACTCCATTTAGGACTAGGAAACAAACGCTAGCTCGCCTTACAAGAAACACACTCTGCTTTTGAGAAAAGAGCACTCTTCTACTCTACTGTGTTTCCTATAGGGCCAGAACAGTGAGCTTGCTCAGAACAAATGAACTGTGCTTCCTAGACACACGGGCCATATCTAGTTAAACTCTGCTTAGGAAACTGAGAAGAACAGTAGCTCCTCTTCAGTCCAATACACTGTACTTGCTGGGAACAGATGCCAGTTCTATTTGCACTGTGTATGGCAATGGGAGCGCAATAGTAACTTTCCTTACCAGAAAACAACTCTTGCTCGTAGGAACACAAACTGCATGTGATTCAACGCCACTTAGGACTGGGAAACAAATGCTAGCTCGCCTTACAAGAAACACTCTCTGCTTTTTAGAAAAGAGCACTCTTCTTCTCTACTGTGTTTCCTATGGGGTCCAAACAGTGAGCTTGCTCAGAACAAAAGAACTGTGCTTCCTAAACACATGGACCATATCTAGTTCAACTCTGCTTAGGAAACTGACAAGAACAGTAGCTCCTATTCAGTCCACAACACTGTACATGCCTGGAACAGACGCGAGTGCTATTTGCACTGTGTATGGCATTTGGAGCACAATAGTGAATCTTCTTACCAGAAAACAACTCTGCTCAAGTACCAGAAACTGCATGGGATTCAACTCCATTTAGGACTGCGAAACAAACGCTAGCTCGCCTTACAAGAAACACACTCTGCTTTAGAGAAAAGAGCACTCTTCTACTCTACTGTGTTTCCTGTGGGGTCCAAACAGTGAGCTTGCTCAGAACAAAAGAACTGTGCTTCCTACACACACGGACCATATCTAGTTCAACTCTGCTTAGGAAACAGACAAGAACAATAGCACCTATTCAGTCCAATACACTGTACTTGCTGGGAACAGATGCAAGTGCTATTTGCACTGTGTATGGCAATGGGTGCGCAATGTGACTTTCCTTACCAGAAAACAACTCTTGTTCGTAGGACCAGAAACTGCATGTGATTCAACTCCATTTAGGACTAGGAAACAAAAGCTAGCTCGCCTTACAAGAAACACACTCTGCTTTAGAGAAAAGAGCACTCTTCTACTCTACTGTGTTTCCTATAGGGCCAGAACAGTGAGCTTGCTCAGAACATAATAACTGTGCTTCCTAAACACACGGGCCATATCTACTTCAACTCTGCTTAGGAAACTAACAAGAACAGTAGCACCTATTCAGTCCAATACACTGTACTTGCTGGGAACAGACGCGAGTGCTATTTGCACTGTGTGTGGCAATGGGAGCGCAATGTGACTTTCCTTACCAGAAAACAACTCTTGTTCGTAGGACAAGAAACTGCATGTGATTCAACTCCATTTAGGACTAGGAAACAAACGCTAGCTCGCCTACAAGAAACACACTCTGGTTTTGAGAAAAGAGCACTCTTCTACTCTACTGTGTTTCCTATGGGGTCCGAAGAGTGAGCTTGCTCAGAACAAAAGAACTGTGCTTCCTACACACACGGCCATATCTAGTTCAATTCTGCTTAGGAACCTGACAAGAACAGTAGATCCTCTTCAGTCCAATATACTGTACTTGCTGGGAACAGACGCCAGTGCTATTTGTCCTGTGTATGGCAATGGCAGCACAATAGTGACTATTCTTACCAGAAAACAACTCTTGCTCGTAGGACCAGAAACTGCATGTGATTCCACTCCATTTAGGACTGGGAAACCAACACTAGCTCGCCTTACAAGAAACACACTCTGCTTTAGAGAAAAGAGCACTCTTCTACTCTACTGTGTTTCATATGGGGTCCAAAAAGGGAGCTTGCTCAGAACAAAAGAACTGTGCTTCCTACACACAAGGACCATATGTAGTTCAACTCTGCTTAGGAAACTGACAAGAATAGTAGCTCCTATTCAGTCCAATACACTGTACTTGCTGGGAAATGACGCGAGTGCTATTTGCACTGTGTATGGCAATGGGAGCACAATAGTGACTTTCCTTACCAGAAAACAACTCTTGTTCGTAGGACTAGAAACTGAATGTGATTCCACTCCATTTAGGACTAGGAAACAAACCCTAGCTCGCCTTACAAGAAACACACTCTGCTTTTCAGAAATGAGCCCTCTTCTACTCTACTGTGTTTCCTATAGGGCCAGAACAGTGAGCTTGCTCAGAACAAATGAACTGTGCTTCCTAGACACACGGGCCATATCTAGTTAAACTCTGCTTAGGAAACTGAGAAGAACAGTAGCTCCTCTTCAGTCCAATACACTGTACTTGCTGGGAACAGATGCCAGTTCTATTTGCAGTGTGTATGGCAATGGGAGCGCAATAGTAACTTTCCTTACCAGAAAACAACTCTTGCTCGTAGGACCAGAAACTGCATGTGATTCAACGCCATTTAGTACTGGGAAACAAATGCTAGCTCGCCTTACAAGAAACACTCTCTGCTTTTTAGAAAAGAGCACTCTTCTCCTCTACAGTGTTTCCTATGGGGTCCAAACAGTGAGCTTGCTCAGAACAAAAGAACTGTGCTTCCTAGACACACGGGACATATCTAGTTCAACTCTGCTTAGGAAACAGACAAGAACAATAGCACCTATTCAGTCCAATACACTGTACTTGCTGCGAACAGATGCCAGTGCTATTTGTCCTGTGTATGGCAATGGCAGAGCAATAGTGAATCTTCTTACCAGAAAACAACTCTTGCTCGTAGTACCAGAAACTGCATGGGATTCAACTCCATTTAGGACTGGGAAACAAATGCGAGCTCGCCTTACAAGAAACACACTCTGCGTTAGAGAAAAGAGCACTCTTCTACTCTACTGTGTTTCCTATAGGGCCAGAACAGTGAGCTTGCTCAGAAGAAAAGAACTGTGCTTCCTACACACATGGGCCATATCTAGTTCAACTTAGCTTAGTAAACTGACAAGAACAGTAGCTCCTCTTCAGTCCAATACACTGTACTTGCTGGGAACAGACGCCAGTGCTATTTGCACTGCGTATGGCAATGAGAGCGCAATAGTGACTTTCCTTACCAGAAAACAACTCTTGCTCGTGGGAACACAAACTGCATGTGATTCAACGCCACTTAGGACTGGGAAACAAATGCTAGCTCGCCTTACAAGAAACACTCTCTGCTTTTTAAAAAAGAGCACTCTTCTACTCTACTGTGTTTTTTATGGGGTCCAAACAGTGAGCTTGCTCAGAACAAAAGAACTGTGCTTCCTACACACATGGACCATATCTAGTTCAACTCTGCATAGGAAACTGAAAAGAACAGAAGCTCCTCTTCAGTCCAATACACTGTACATGCTGGGAAGAGACGGGAGTGCTATTTGCACTGTGTATGGCATTTGGAGCACAATAGTGAATCTTCTTACCAGAAAACAACTCTTGCTCGTAGGACCAAAAACTGTCTATGACTCAACTCCATTTAGGACTGGGAAACAAACGCTAGCTCGCCTTTCAAGAAAAACACTCTGCTTTTGAGAAAAAAGCAATCTTCTACTCTACTGTGTTTCCTATGTGGTCCAAACAGTGAGCTTGCTCAGAACAAAAGAACTGTGCTTGCTACACACACAGATCATATCTAGTTCAACTCTGCTTCGGAAACTGACAAGAACAGTAGCACCTATTCAGTCCAACACACTGTACTTGCTGGGAACAGACGCGAGTGCTATTTGCACTGTGTGTGGCAATGGGAGCGCAATAGTGACTTTCCCTACCAGAAAACAACTCTTGTTCATAGGACTAGAAACTGCATGTGATTCCACTCCATTTAGGACTAGGAAACAAACCCTAGCTCGCCTTACAAGAAACACCCTCTGCTTTTTAGAAAAGAGCACTCTTCTACTCTACTGTGTTTCTTATGGGTTCCAAACAATGAGCTTGCTCAGAACAAAAAAACTGTGCTTCCTACACACATGGACCATATCTAGTTCAACTCTGCTTAGGAAACTGACAAGAACAATAGCACCTATTCAGTCCAATACACTGTACTTGCTGGGAACAGACGCGAGTGCTATTTGCACTGTGTATGGCAATGGGTGCGCAATGTGACTTTCCTTACCAGAAAACAACTCTTGTTCATAGGACCAGAAACTGCATGTGATTCAACTCCATTTAGGACTAGGAAACAAACGCTAGCTCGCCTTACAAGAAACACACTCTGCTTTAGAGAAAAGAGCACTCTTCTACTCTACTGTGTTTCCTATAGGGCCAGAACAGTGAGCTTGCTCAGAACATAATAACTGTGCTTCCTAAACACACGGGCCATATCTACTTCAACTCTGCTTAGGAAACTAACAAGAACAATAGCTCCTCTTCAGTCCTATACACTGTACTTGCTGGGAACAGACGCATGTGCTATTTGCACTGTGTATGGTAAAGGGAGCGCAATAGCGACATTCCTTACCAGAAAACAACTCTTGTTCGTAGGACTAGAAACTGCATGTGATTCAACTCCTTTTAGGACTAGGAAACAAACCCTAGCTCGCCTTACAAGAAACACACTCTGCTTTTCAGAAATGAGCACTCTTCTACTCTACTGTGTTTCCCATGGGGTCCGAACAGTGAGCTTGCTCAGAACAAAAGAACTGTGCTTCCTACACACACGGCCATATCTAGTTCAATTCTGCTTAGGAACTAGACAAGAACAATAGATCCTCTTCAGTCTAATACACTGTACTTGCTGGGAACAGACGCCAGTGCTATTTGTCCTGTGTATGGCAATGGCAGCGCAATAGTGACTATTCTTACCATAAAACAACTCTTGCTTGTAGGACCAGAAACTGCATGTGATTCCACTCCATTTCGGCCTGGGAAACAAACCCTAGCTCGCCTTACATGAAACACACTCTGCTTTTGAGAAAAGAGCAATCTTCTACTCTACTGTGTTTTCTATGGGGTCCAAACAGTGAGCTTGCTCAGAACAAAAGAACTGTGCTTCCTAAACACATGGACCATATCTAGTTCAATTCTGCTTAGGAACTAGACAAGAACAATAGATCCTCTTCAGTCTAATACACTGTACTTGCTGGGAACAGACGCATGTGCTATTTGCACTGTGTATGGTAAAGGGAGCACAATAGTGACTTTCCTTACCAGAAAACAACTCTTGCTCGTAGGAACACAAACTGCATGTGATTCAACGCCACTTAGGACTGGGAAACAAATGCTAGCTCGCCTTACAAGAAACACTCTCTGCTTTTTAAAAAAGAGCACTCTTCTACTCTACTGTGTTTCCTATGGGGTCCAAACAGTGAGCTTGCTCAGAACAAAAGAACTGTGCTTCCTATACACATGGCCAAATCTAGTTCAATTCTGCCTAGGAACCTGACAAGAACAGTAGCTCCTCTTCAGTCCAATACACTGTACTTGCTGGGAACAGACGCCAGTGCTATTTGTCCTGTGTATGGCAATGGCAGCACAATAGTGACTATAGTTACCATAAAACAACTCTTGCTCGTAGGACAGAAAATGCATGTGATTCCACTCCATTTAGGACTGGGAAACAAATGCTAGCTCGCCTTACAAGAAACACACTCTGCTTTTGAGAAATGAGCACTCTTCTACTCTACTGTGTTTCCTATGGGGTCCGAACAGTGAGCTTGCTCAGAACAAAAGAACTGTGCTTCCTACACACACGGCCATAAATAGTTCAATTCTGCTTAGGAAACTGACAAGAACATTAGATCCTCTTCAGTCCAATACACTGTACTTGCTGGGAACAGACGCCAGTGCTATTTGTCCTGTGAATGGCAATGGCAGCACAATAGTGACTATTCTTACCATAAAAAAACTCTTGCTCGTAGGACCAGAAACTGCATGTGATTCCACTCCATTTAGGACTGGGAAACAAACGCTAGCTCACCTTACAAGAAACAAACTCTGCTTTTGAGAAAAGAGCACTCTTCTACTCTACTGTGTTTTCTATGGGGTCCAAACAGTGAGCTTGCTCAGAACAAAAGAACTGTGCTTCGTACACACACGGATCATATCTAGTTCAACTCTGCTTAGGATACTGACAAGAACAGTAGCACCTATTCAGTCCAATACACTGTACTTGCTGGGAACAGACGCGAGTGCTATTTGCACTGTGTGTGGCAATGGGAGCGCAATAGTGACTTTCCCTACCAGAAAACAACTCTTGTTCGTAGGACTAGAAACTGCATGTGATTCCACTCCATTTAGGACTAGGAAACAAACCCTAGCTCGCCTTACAAGAAACACACTCTGCTTTTGAGAAAAGAGCACTCTTCTACTCTACTGTATTTTCTATGGGGTCCAAACAGTGAGCTTGCTCAGAAAAAAAGAACTGTGCTTCCTACACACATGGACCATATCTAGTTCAACTCTGCTTAAGAAACTGACAAGAACAGTAGCTCCTCTTCAGTTCAATACACTGTACATGGTGGGAACAAACGCGAGTGCTATTTGTACTGTGTATGGCATTTGGAGCACAATAGTGACTCTTCTTACCAGAAAACAACTCTTGCTCGTAGGACCAAAAACTGTCTGTGACTCAACTCTATTTAGGACTGGGAAACAAATGCGAGCTCGCCTTACAAGAAACACACTCTTCTTTAGAGAAAAGAGCACTCTTCTACTCTACTGTGTTTCCTATGGGGCCAGAACAGTGAGCTTGCTCAGAACAAAAGAACTGTGCTTCCTACACACATGGGCCATATCTAGTTCAACTCTGCTTAGTAAACTGACAAGAACAGTAGCTCCTCTTCAGTCCAATACACTGTACTTGCTGGGAACAGACGCCAGTGCTATTTGCACTGTGTATGGCAATGAGAGCACAATAGTGACTTTTTTACCAGAAAACAACTCTTGCTCGTAGGAACACAAACTGCATGTGATTCAACGCCACTTAGAATTGGGAAACAAATGCTAGCTCGCCTTACAAGAAACACTCTCTGCTTTTTAAAAAAGAGCACTCTTCTACTCTACTGTGTTTCCTATGGGGTCCAAACAGTGAGCTTGCTCAGAACAAAAGAACTGTGCTTCTTACACACATGGACCATATCTAGTTCAACTCTGCTTAGGAAACTGACAAGAACAGTAGCTCCTATTCAGTCCAATACACTGTACATGCCTGGAACAGACGGGAGTGCTATTTGCACTGTGTATGGCATTTGGAGCACAATAGTGACTCTTCTTAACAGAAAACAATCCTTGCTCGTAGTACCAGAACCTGCATGGTATTCAACTCCATTTAGGACTGCAAAACAAACGCTAGCTCGCCTTACAAGAAACACACTCTGCTTTAGAGAAAAGAGCACTCTTCTACTCTACTGTGTTTCCTATGCCGACCAAACAGTGAGCTTGCTCAGAACAAAAGAACTGTTCTTCCTACACACACGGGCCATATCTAGTTCAACTCTGCTTAGGAAACAGACAAGAACAATAGCACCTATTCAGTCCAATACACTGTACTTGCTGGGAACAGATGCGAGTGCTATTTGCACTGTGTATGGCAATGGGTGCGCAATGTGACTTTCCTTACCAGAAAACAACTCTTGTTCGTAGGACCAGAAACTGCATGTGATTCACCTCCATTTAGGACTAGGAAACAAACGCTAGCTCGCCTTACAAGAAACACACTCTGCTTTAGAGAAAAGAGCACTCATCTACTCTACTGTGTTTCCTATCTGGTCCAAACAGTGAGCATGCTCACAACCAAAGAACTGTGCTTCCTACACACGGGCCATATCTAGTTCAACTCTGCTTAGGAAACTGACAAGAACAGTAGCTCCTCTTCAGTCCAATACACTGTACTTGCTCGGAAGAGACGCCACTGCTATTTGCATTGTGTATGGCAATGAGAGCTCAATAGTGACTTTCCTTACCAGAAAACAACTCTTGCTCGTAGGAACACAAACTGCATGTGATTCAACGCCACTTAGGACTGGGAAACAAATGCTAGCTCGCCTTACAAGAAACACTCTCTGCTTTTTAGAAAAGAGCACTCTTCTACTCTACTGTGTTTTCTATGGGGTCCAAACAGTGAGCTTGCTCAGAACAAAAGAACTGTGCTTCCTACACACATGGACCATATCTAGTTCAACTCTGCTTAGGAAACTGACAAGAACAGTAGCTCCTATTCAGTCCAATACAATGTACATGCCTGGAACAGACGCGAGTGCTATTTGCACTGTGTATGGCATTTGGAGCACAATAGTGACTCTTCTTACCAGAAAACAACTCTTGCTCGTAGGACCAAAAACTGTCTATGACTCAACTCCATTTAGGACTGGGAAACAAACGCGAGCTCGCCTTACAAGAAACACACTCTGCTTCAGAGAAAAGAGCACTCTTCTACTCTACTGTGTTTCCTATAGGTCCAGAACAGTGAGCTTGCTCAGAACAAAAGAACTGTGCTTCCTACACACACGGGCCAAATCTAGCTCAACTCTGCTTTAGAAACTGACAAGAACAGTAGCTCTTCTTCAGTCTGATACACTGTACTTGCTGAGAACAGACGCGAGTGCTATTTGCACTGTGTATGTCAATTGGAGCACAATAGTGACTCGACTTACCAGAAAACAACTCTTGCTCATAGGACAAAAACGTGCATGTGACGCAACTCCATTTAGGACTGGGAAACAAACTCTAGCTCGCCTTACAAGAAACACACTCTGCTTTTGAGAAAAGAGCACTCTTCTACTCTACTGTGTTTCCTATAGGGCCAGAACAGTGAGCTTGCTCAGAACATAAGAACTGTGCTTCCTACACACAAGGACCATATGTAGTTCAACTCTGCTTAGGAAACTGACAAGAAGAGTAGCTCCTATTCAGTCCAATACACTGTACTTGCTGGGGAAAGACGTTAGTGCTATTTGCACTGTGAATGGCATTTGGAGCGCAATAGTGACTCTTCTTACCAGAAAACAACTCTTGCTGGTAGGACCAAAAACTGTCTGTGACTCAACTCCATTTAGGACTGGGAAACAAACGCTAGCTCGCCTTCCAAGAAACACACTCTGCTTTAGAGAAAAGAGGACTCTTCTACTCTACTGTGTTTCCTGTAGGGCCAGAACAGTGAGCTTGCTCAGAACATAATAACTGTGTTTCCTACACACACGGGCCATATCTAGTTCAACTCTGCTTAGGAAACTTACAAGAACAGTAGCTCCTCTTCCGTCCAATACACTGTACTTGCTGAGAACAGACGCGAGTGCTATTTGCACTGTGTATGGCAATTGGAGCACAATAGTGACTCGACTTACCAGAAAACAACTCTTGCTCATAGGACAAAAACGTGCATGTGACTCAACTTCATTTAGGACTGGGAAACAAACTCTAGCTCGCCTTACAAGAAACACACTCTGCTTTTGAGAAAAGAGCACTCTTCTACTCTACTGTGTTTCCTATAGGGCCAGAACAGTGAGCTTGCTCAGAACATAAGAACTGTGCTTCCTACACACAAGGACCATATGTAGTTCAACTCTGCTTAGGAAACTGACAAGAAGAGTAGCTCCTATTCAGTCCAATACACTGTACTTGCTGGGGAAAGACGTTAGTGCTATTTGCACTGTGAATGGCATTTGGAGCGCAATAGTGCCTCTTCTTAGCAGAAAACAACTCTTGCTGGTAGGACCAAAAACTGTCTTTGACTCAACTCCATTTAGGACTGGGAAACAAACGCTAGCTCGCCTTACAAGAAACACACTCTGCTTTAGAGAAAAGAGCACTCTTCTACTCTACTGTGTTTCCTGTAGGGCCAGAACAGTGAGCTTGCTCAGAACATAATAACTGTGTTTCCTACACACACAGGCCATATCTAGTTCAACTCTGCTTAGGAAACTGACAAGAACAGTAGCTCCTCTTCCGTCCAATACACTGTACTTGCTGAGAACAGACGCGAGTGCTATTTGCACTGTGTATGGCAATTGGAGCACAATAGTGACTCGTCTTACCAGAAAACAACTCTTGCTCATAGGACAAAAAACTGCATGTGACTCAACTCCATTTAGGACTGGGAAACAATGGCTAGCTCGCCTTACAAGAAACACAATCTGCTTTTGAGAAAAGAGCACTCTTCTACTCTACTGTGTTTTTTATAGGGCCAAAACATTGAGCTTGCTCAGAACAAAAGAACTGTGCTTCCTACACACACGGCCATATTTAGTTCAATTCTGCTTAGGAACCTGACAAGAACAGTAGATCCTCTTCAGTCCAATACACTGTACTTGCTGGGAACAGACGCCAGTGCTATTTGTCCTGTGTATGGCAATGGCCGCACAATAGTGACTATTCATACCATAAAAAAACTCTTGCTCCTAGGACCAGAAACTGCATGTGACTCAACTCCATTTAGGACTGGGAAACAAACTCTAGCTGCTTTACAAGAAACATACTCTGCTTTTGAGAAAAGAGCACTCTTCTACTCTACTGTGTTTCCTATAGGGCCAGAACAGTGAGCTTGCTCAGAAAAAAAGAACTGTGCTTCCTACACACACGAGCCATATATAGTTCAACTCTTCTTAGGAAACTGACAAGAAGAGTAGCTCCTCTTCAGTCCAATACACTGTATTTGCTGGGAAAAGACGGGAGGGATATTTGCACTGTTTATGGCAATGGGAGTGCAATATTGACTTTCCTTACCAGAAAACAACGCTTGCTCGTAGGACCAGACACTGCATGTGATTCCACTCCTTTTAGGATAGGGAAAAAAACGCTAGCTCGCCTTTAAAGAAACACACTCTGCTTTTGAGAAAAAAGCACTCTTCTACTCTACTCTGTTTCGTATGGGGTCCGAACAGTGAGCTTGCTCAGAACAAAAAAAACTGTGCTTCCTACACACACGGCCATATCTAGTTCAAGTCTGCTTAAGAACCTGACAAGAACAGTAGATACTCTTCAGCCAAATACACTGTACTTGATGCGAACAGACGCCAGTGCTATTTGTCCTGTGTATGGCAATGGCAGAGCAATAGTGTCTCTTCTTACCAGAAAACAACTCTCACTTGTAGTACCAGAAACTGCATGGGATTCAACTCCATTTAGGACTGGGACACAAATTCCAGCTCGCCTTACAAGAAACACACTCTGCTTTTGAGAAAAGAGCACTCTTCTACTCTACTGTGTTTCCTATAGGGCCAGAACAGTGAGCTTGCTCAGAAAAAAAGAACTGTGCTTCCTACACACACGAGCCATATATAGTTCAACTCTTCTTAGGAAACTGACAAGAAGAGTAGCTCCTCTTCAGTCCAATACACTGTATTTGCTGGGAAAAGACGGGAGGGATATTTGCACTGTTTATGGCAATGGGAGTGCAATATTGACTTTCCTTACCAGAAAACAACGCTTGCTCGTAGGACCAGACACTGCATGTGATTCCACTCCTTTTAGGATAGGGAAAAAAACGCTAGCTCGCCTTTAAAGAAACACACTCTGCTTTTGAGAAAAAAGCACTCTTCTACTCTACTCTGTTTCGTATGGGGTCCGAACAGTGAGCTTGCTCAGAACAAAAAAAACTGTGCTTCCTACACACACGGCCATATCTAGTTCAAGTCTGCTTAAGAACCTGACAAGAACAGTAGATACTCTTCAGCCAAATACACTGTACTTGATGCGAACAGACGCCAGTGCTATTTGTCCTGTGTATGGCAATGGCAGAGCAATAGTGTCTCTTCTTACCAGAAAACAACTCTCACTTGTAGTACCAGAAACTGCATGGGATTCAACTCCATTTAGGACTGGGACACAAATTCCAGCTCGCCTTACAAGAAACACACTCTGCTTTAGAGAAAAGAGCACTCTTCTACTCTACTGTGTTTCCTATAGGGCCAGAACAGTGAGCTTGCTCAGAACATAAGAACTGTGCTTCCTACACACACGGGCCTTATCTTGTTCAACTCTGCTTAGGAACCTGACAAGAATAGTAGATCCTCTTCAGTCCAATACACTGTACTTGCTGGGAACAGATGTCAGTGCTATTTGTCCTGTGTATGGCAATGGCAGCGCAATAGTGACTATTCTTACCATAAAACAACTCTTCCTCGTAGGACCAGAAACTGGATGTGATTCCACTCCATTTATGACTGGGATACAAACGCTAGCTCGCCTTACAAGAAACACACTCTGCTTTAGAGAAAAGAGCACTCTTCTACTCTACTGTGTTTCCTATGGGGTCCAAACAGTGAGCTTGCTCAGAACAAAAGAACTGTGCTTCCTACACACAAGGACCATATGTAGTTCAACTCTGCTTAGGAAACTGACAAGAACAGTAGCTCCTCTTCAGTCCGATACACTGTACTTGCTGGGAAAACACGAGAGTGCTATTTGCCCTGTGTATGGCAATGGGAGCACAATAGTGACTTTCCTTACCAGAAAACAACTCTTGCTCGTAGGACCAGAAACTGCATGTGATTCAACTCCATTTAGGACTGGGAAACAAACGCTAGCTCGCCTTACAAGAAACTCACTCTGCTTTTGAGAAAAGAGCACTCTTCTACTCTACTGTGTTTCCTATGTGTTCCGAACAGTGAGCTTGCTCAGAAAAAAAGAACTGTGCTTCCTACACACACGGCCATATCTAGTTCAATTCTGCTTAGGAACCTGTCCAGAGCAGTAGATCCTCTTCAGTCCAATACACTGTACTTGCTGGGAACAGACGCCAGTGCTATTTGTCCTGTGTATGGCAATGGCAGCGCAATAGTGACTATTCTTACCATAAAACAACTCTTGCTCGTAGGACCACAAACTGCATGTGATTCAACTCCATTTAGGACTGGGATACAAACGCTAGCTCGCCTTACAAGAAACTCACTGTGCTTTTGAGAAAAGAGCACTCTTCTACTCTACTGTGTTTCCTATAGGGTCCAAACAGTGAGCTTGGTCAGAACAAAAGAACTGTGCTTCCTACACACACGGGCCATATCTAGTTCAACTCTGCTTAGGAAACTTACAAGAACAGTAGCTCCTCTTCAGTTCGATGCACTGTACTTGCTGAGAACAGAGGCGAGTGCTATTTGCACTGTGTATGGCAATTGGAGCACAATAGTGACTCGTCTTAACAGAAAACAACTCTTGCTCGTAGGGCAAAAAACTGCATGTGACTCAACTCCATTTAGGACTGGGAAACAAACTCTAGCTCGCCTTACAAGAAACACACTCTGCTTTAGAGAAAAGAGCACTCTTCTACTCTACTGTGTTTCCTATAGGGCCAGAACAGTGAGCTTGCTCAGAACATAAGAACTGTGCTTCCTACACACACGGGCCTTATCTAGTTCAACTCTGCTTAGGAACCTGACAAGAATAGTAGAACCTCTTCAGTCCAATACACTGTACTTGCTGGGAACAGACGCCAGTGCTATTTGTCCTGTGTATGGCAATGGCAGCGCAATAGTGACTATTCTTACCATAAAAAAACTATTGCTCGTAGGACCAGAAACTGCATGTGATTCCACTCCATTTAGGACTGGGACACAAACGCTAGCTCGCCATACAAGAAACACACTATGCTTTAGAGAAAAGAGCACTCGTCTACTCTACTGTGTTTCCTGTGGGGTCCAAACAGTGAGCTTGCTCAGAACAAAAGAACTTTGCTTCCTACACACACGGACCATATGTAGTTCAACTCTGCTTAGGAAACTGACAAGAACAGTAGCTCCTCTTCAGTCCAATACACTGTACTTGCTGGGAACAGACGCAAGTGCTATTTACACTTTGTATGGCAATGAGAGCGCAATAGTAACTTTCCTTACCAGAAAACAACTCTTGCTCGTAGGACCACAAACTGCATGTGATTCAACGCCATTTAGGACTGGGAAACAAATGCTAGCTCGCCTTACAAGAAACACACTCTGCTTTTGAGAAAAGAGCACTCTTCTACTCTACTGTGTTTCCTATGGGGTCCAAACAGTGAGCTTCCTCAGAACAAAAGAACTGTGCTTCCTACACACATGGATCATATCTAGTTCAACTCTGCTTATGAAACTGACAAGAACAGTAGCTCCTATTCAGTCCAATACACTGTACTTGCTGGGAACAGACGCCAGTGCTATTTGCACTGTGTATGGCAAAGGGAGCCCAATAGTGACTTTCCTTAAAAGAAAACAACTCTTGCTCGTAGGACCAGAAACTGCATGTGATTCAACTCCATTTAGGACTGAAAAACAAACGCTAGCTCGCCTTACAAGAAACACACTGCTTTAGAAAAAAGAGCACTCTTCTACTCTACTGTGTTTCCTACAAGCCAGAACAGTGAGCTTGCTCAGAACAAAAGAACTGTGCTTCCCACACACGGGCCATATCTAGTTAAACTCTTCTTAGGAAACTGACAAGTACAGTAGATCCTCTTCAGTCCAATAGACTGTACTTGCTGGGAACAGACGCCAGTGCTATTTGCACTGTGTATGGCAATTGGAGCACAATAGTGACTCGTCTTACCAGAAAACAACTCTTGCTCATAGGAAAAAAAACTGCATGTGACTCAACTCCATTTAGGACTGGGAAACAAACTCTAGCTGCTTTACAAGAAACACACTCTGCTTTTGAGAAAAGAGCACTCTTCTACTCTACTGTGTTTCCTATAGGGCCAGAACAGTGAGCTTGCTCAGAAAAAAAGAACTGTGCTTCCTACACACACGGGCCATATCTAGTTCAACTCTTCTTAGGAAACTGACAAGAACAGGAGCTCCTCTTCAGTCCAATACACTGCACTTGCTGGGAAAAGACGGGAGGGCTATTTGTACTGTTTATGGCAATGGGAGTGCAATATTGACTTTTCTTACCAGAAAACAGCACTTGCTCGTAGGACCAGAAACTGCATGTGATTCCACTCCATTTATGAATGGGAAAAAAACGCTAGCTCGCCTTTAAAGAAACACACTCTGCTTTTGAGAAAAAAGCACTCTTCTACTCTACTGTGTTTCCTATGGGGTGCGAACAGTGAGCTTGCTCAGAACAAAAAAACTGTGCTTCCTACACACACGGACATATCTAGTTCAAGTCTGCTTAGGAACCTGACAAGAACAGTAGATCCTCTTCAGCCCAATACACTGTACTTGCTGCGAACAGACGCCAGTGCTATTTGTCCTGTGTATGGCAATGGCAGCGCAATAGTGTCTCTTCTTACCAGAAGACAACTCTCGCTTGTAGTACCAGAAACTGCATGTGATTCCACTCCATTTAGGACTGGGACACAAACGCTAGGTCGCCTTACAAGAAACACACTCTGCTTTAGAGAAAAGAGCACTCTTCTACTCTACTGTGTTTCCTATGGGGTCCAAACAGTGAGCTTGCTCAGAACAAAACAACTGTGCTTCCTACACACAAGGACCATATGTAGTTCAACTCTGCTTAGGAAACTGACAAGAACAGTAACTCCTCTTCAGTCCGATACACTGTACTTGCTGGGAAAAGACGCGAATGCTATTTGTCCTGTGTATGGCAATGGCAGCGCAATAGTGACTATTCTTACCTTAAAACAACTATTGCTCATAGGACCAGAAACTGCATGTGATTCCACTCCATTTAGGACTGGGACACAAATGCTAGCTCGCCTTACAAGAAACACACTCTGCTTTAGAGAAAAGAGCACTCTTCTACTCTACTGTGTTTCCTATGGGGTCCAACCAGTGAGCTTGCTCAGAACAAAATAACTGTGCTTCCTACACACAAGGACCATATGTAGTTCAACTCTGCTTAGGAAACTGACAAGAACAGTAGCTCCTCTTCAATCCGATACACTGTACTTGCTGGGAAAAGACGCGAGTGCTACTTGCCCTGTGTATGGAAATGGCAGCGCAATAGTGACTCTTCTTACCATAAAACAACTCTTGCTCGTAGGACCACACACTGCATGTGATTCAACTCCATTTAGGACTGGGAAACAAACGCTAGCTCGCCTTACAAGAAACTCACTCTGCTTTTGAGAAAAGAGCACTCTTCTACTCTACTGTGTTTCCTATAGGGTCCAAACAGTGTGCTTGGTCAGAACAAAAGAACTGTGCTTCCTACACACATGGACCATATCTAGTTCAACTCTGCTTAGGAAACTGACAAGAACAGTAGCTCCTATTCAGTCCAATACACTGTACTTGCTGGGAACAGACGCGAGTGCTATTTGCACTGTGTATGGCATTTGGAGTGCAATAGTGACTCTTCTTACCATAAAACAACTCTTGCTCGTAGGACCAAAAACTGTCTGTGACTCAACTCCATTTAGGACTGGGAAACAAACGCGAGCTGGCCTTACAAGAAACACACTCTGCTTTAGAGAAAAGAGCACTCATCTACTCTATTGTGTTTCCTGTAGGGCCAGAACAGTGAGCTTGCTCAGAACATAATAACTGTGCTTCCTACACACACGGGCCATATCTAGTTCAACTCTGCTTAGGAAACGACAAGAACAGTAGCTCCTTTTCAGTTCGATACACTGGACTTGCTGAGAACAGACGCGAGTGCTATTTACACTGTATATGGCAATTGGAGCACAACAGTTACTCGTCTTACCAGAAAACAACTCTTGCTCATAGGACAAAAAACTGCATGTGACTCAACTCCATTTAGGACTGGGAAACAAACTCTAGCTCGCCTTACAAGAAACACACTCTGCTTTTGAGAAAAGAGCACTCTTCTACTCTACTGTGTTTCCTATAGGGCCAGAACAGTGAGCTTGCTCAGAACAAATGAACTGTGCTTCCTAGACACACGGGCCATATCTAGTTCAACTCTGCTTAGGAAACTGACAAGAACAGTAGCTACTCTTCAGTCCAATACACTGTACTTGATGGGAACAGACGCCTGTGCTATTTGCACTGTGTAGGGCAATTGGAGCGCAATAGTGACTTTCCTTACCAGAAAACAACTCTTGCTGGTAGGACCAGAAACTGCATGTGATTCAACGCCATTTAGGACTTGGAAACAAATGCTAGCTCGCCTTACAAGAAACACACTCCACTCTGCTTTTGACAAAAGAGTACTCTTCTACTCTACTGTGTTTCCTATGGGGCCAGAACAGTGAGCTTGCTCAGAACAAAAGAACTGTGCTTCCTACACACATGGGCCATATCTAGTTCAACTCTGCTAATGAAACTGACAAGAACAGTAGCTCCTATTCAGTCCAATACACTGTACTTGCTGGGAACAGACGCGAGTGCTATTTGCACTGTGTATGGCAAAGGGAGCACAATAGTGACTTTCCTTACCAGAAAACAACTCCTGCTCGTAGGACCCGAAACTGCATGTGATTCAACTCCATTTAGGACTGGGAAACAATGGCTAGCTCGCCTTACAAGAAACACAATGTGCTTTTGAGAAAAGAGCACTCTTTTACTCTACTGTGTTTCCTATAGGGCCAAAACAGTGAGCTTGCTCAGAACAAAATAATTGTGCTTCCTACACACAGGGCCATATTTAGTTCAATTCTGCTTAAGAACCTGACAAGTACAGTAGATCCTCTTCAGTCCAATACACTGTACTTGCTGGGAACAGACGCCAGTGCTATTTGTCCTGTGTATGGCAATGGCAGGGCAATAGTGACTATTCATACCATAAAAAAACTCTTGCTCCTAGGACCAGAAACTGCATGTGATTCAACTCCATTTAGGACTGGGAAACAAACGCTAGCTCGCCTTACAAGAAACACATTCTGCTTTAGAAAAAGAGCACTCTTCTACTCTACTGTGTTTCCTACAGACCCGAACAGTGAGCTTGCTCAGAACAAAAGAACTGTGCTTCCCACACACGGGCCTTATCTAGTTAAACTCTGCTTAGGAAACTGACAAGAACAGTAGATCCTCTTCAGTCCAATACACTGTACTTGCTGGGAACAGACGCCAGTGCTATTTGCACTGTGTATGGCAATTGGAGCACAATAGTGACTCGTCTTACCAGAAAACAACTCTTGCTCATAGGACAAAAAACTGCATGTGACGCAACTCCATTTAGGACTGGGAAACAAACTCTAGATCACTTTACAAGAAACACACTCTGCTTTTGAGAAAAGAGCACTCTTCTACTCTACTGTGTTTCCTATATGGCCAGAACAGTCAGCTTGCTCAGAAAAAAAGAACTGTGCTTCCTACCCACACGGGCCATATCTAGTTCAACTCTTCTTAGGAAACTGACAAGAACAGTAGCTCCTCTTCAGTCCAATACACTGTACTTGTTGGGAACAGACGGGAGGGCTATTTGCACTGTGTGTGGCAATGGGAGCGCAATAGTGACTTTCATTACCAGAAAACAACTCTTGCTCGTAGGACCAGAAACTGCATGTGATTCAACTCCATTTAGGACTGGGAAACAAACTCTAGCTCGCCTTACAAGAAACACACTCTGCTTTAGAGAAAAGAGCACTCTTCTACTCTACTGTGTTTCCTATAGGGCCAGAACAGTGAACTTGCTCCGAACATAAAAACTGTGCTTCCTACACACACGGGCCTTATCTAGTTCAACTCTGCTTAGGAACCTGACAAGAATAGTAGAACCTCTTCAGTCCAATACACTGTACTTGCTGGGAACAGACGCCAGTGCTATTTGTCCTGTGTATGGCAATGGCAGCGCAATAGTGACTATTCTTACCATAAAACAACTCTTCCTCGTAGGACCAGAAACTGCATGTGATTCCACTCCATTTAGGACTGGGACACAAACGCTAGCTCGCCTTACAAGAAACACACTATGCTTTAGAGAAAAGAGCACTCTTCTACTCTACTGTGTTTCCTATGGGGTCCAAACAGTGAGCTTGCTCAGAACAAAAGAACTGTGCTTCCTACACACACGGACCATATGTAGTTCAACTCTGCTTAGGAAACTGACAAGAACAGTAGCTCCTCTTCAGTCCAATACACTGTACTTGCTGGGAACAGACGCGAGTGCTATTTACACTGTGTATGGCAATGAGAGCGCAATAGTAACTTTCCTTACCAGAAAACAACTCTTGCTCGTAGGACCACACACTGCATGTGATTCAACGCCATTTAGGACTGGGACACAAACGCTAGCTCGCCTTACAAGAAACACACTCTGCTTTAGAGAAAAGAGCACTCTTCTACTCTACTGTGTTTCCTATGGGGTCCAAACAGTGAGCTTGCTCAGAACAAAATAACTGTGCTTCCTACACACACGGACCATATGTAGTTCAACTCTGCTTAGGAAACTGAAAAGAACAGTAGCTCCTCTTCAGTCTGATACACTGTACTTGCTGGGAAGAGACGCGAGTGCTATTTGCACTGTGTATGGCAAAGGGAGCGCAATAGTGACTTTCCTTAAAAGAAAACAACTCTTGCTCATAGGACCTGAAACTGCATGTGATTCAACTCCATTTAGGACTGAAAAACAAACGCTAGCTTGCCTTACAAGAAACACACTGCTTTAGAGAGAAGAGCACTCTTCTACTCTACTGTGTTTCCTACAAGCCAGAACAGTGAGCTTGCATAGAACAAAAGAACTGTGCTTGCCACACACGGGCCATATCTAGTTAAACTCTTCTTAGGAAACTGACAAGTACAGTAGATCCTCTTCAGTCCAATAGACTGTACTTGCTGGGAACAGACGCCGGTGCTATTTGCACTGTGTATGGCAATTGGAGCACAATAGTGACTCGTCTTACCAGAAAACAACTCTTGCCCATAGGACAAAAAACTGCATGTGACTCAACTCCATTTAGGACTGGGAAACAAACTCTAGCTGCTTTACAAGAAACATACTCTGCTTTTGAGAAAAGAGCACTCTTCTACTCTACTGTGTTTCCTATAGGGCCAGAACAGTGAGCTTGCTCAGAAAAAAAGAACTGTGCTTCCTACACACACGGGCCATATATAGTTCAACTCTTCTTAGGAAACTGACAAGAACAGTAGCTCCTCTTCAGTCCAATACACTGTACTTGCTGGGAAAAGACGGGAGGGATATTTGCACTGTTTATGGCAATGGGAGTGCAATATTGACTTTCCTTACCAGAAAACAACGCTTGTTCGTAGGACCAGACACTGCATGTGATTCCACTCCATTTAGGATAGGGAAAAAAACGCTAGATCGCCTTTAAAGAAACACACTCTGCTTTTGAGAAAAAAGCACTCTTCTACTCTACTCTGTTTCCTATGGGGTCCGAACAGTGAGCTTGCTCAGAACAAAAAAAACTGTGCTTCCTACACACACGGCCATATCTAGTTCAAGTCTGCTTAGGAACCTGACAAGAACAGTAGATCCTCTTCAGCCCAATACACTGTACTTAATGCGAACAGACGCCAGTGCTATTTGTCCTGTGTATGGCAATGGCAGCGCAATAGTGTCTCTTCTTACCAGAAAACAACTCTCTCTTGTAGTACCAGAAACTGCATGGGATTCAACTCCATTTAGGACCGGGTCACAAATGCTTGTTCGCCTTACAAGAAACACACTCTGCTTTAGAGAAAAGAGCACTCTTCTACTCTACTGTGTTTTCATTAGGGCCAGAACAGTGAGCTTGCTCAGAACATAAGAACTGTGCTTCCTACACACACGGGCCTTATCTAGTTCAACTCTGCTTAGGAACCTGACAAGAATAGTAGATCCTCTTCAGTCCAATACACTGTACTTGCTGGGAACAGACGTCAGTGCTATTTGTCCTGTGTATGACAATGGCAGCGCAATAGTGACTATTCTTACCATAAAACAACTCTTCCTCGTAGGACCAGAAACTGCATGTGATTCCACTCCATTTATGACTGGGACACAAACGCTAGCTCGCCTTACAAGAAACACACTCTGCTTTAGAGAAAAGAGCACTCTTCTACTCTACTGTGTTTCCTATGGGGTCCAAACAGTGAGCTTGCTCAGAACAAAAGAACTGTGCTTCCTACACACAAGGATCATATGTAGTTCAACTCTGCTTAGGAAACTGACAAGAACAGTAGCTCCTCTTCAGTCCGATACACTGTACTTGCTGGGAAAACACGAGAGTGCTATTTTCCCTGTGTATGGCAATGGGAGCGCAATAGTGACTTTCCTTACCAGAAAACAACTCTTGCTCGTAGGACCAGAAACTGCATGTGATTCAACTCCATTTAGGACTGGGAAACAAACGCTAGCTCGCCTTACAAGAAACTCACTCTGCTTTTGAGAAAAGAGCACTCTTCTACTCTACTGTGTTTCCTATGTGTTCCGAACATTGAGCTTGCTCTAAACAAAAGAACTGTGCTTCCTACACACATGGCCATATCTAGTTCAATTCTGCTTAGGAACCTGTCCAGAGCAGTAGATCCTCTTCTGTCCAATACACTGTACCTGCTGGGAACAGACGCCAGTGCTATTTGTCCTGTGTATGGCAATGGCAGCGCAATAGTGACTATTCTTACCATAAAACAACTCTTGCTCGTAGGACCACAAACTGCATGTGATTCAACTCCATTTAGGACTGGGAAACAAACGCTAGCTCGCCTTACAAGAAACTCACTGTGCTTTTGAGAAAAGAGCACTCTTCTACTCTACTGTGTTTCCTATAGGGTCCAAACAGTGAGCTTGGTCAGAACAAAAGAACTGTGCTTCCTACACACATGGACCATATCTAGTTCATCTCTGCTTAAGAAACTGACAAGAACAGTAGCTCCTATTCAGTCCAATACACTGTACTTGCTGGGAACAGACGCGAGTGCTATTTGCACTGTGTATGACATTTGGAGCACAATAGTGACTCTTCTTACCAGAAAACAACTCTTGCTCGTAGGACCAAAAACTGTCTGTGACTCAACTCCATTTGGGACTGGGAAACAAAGCGAGCTGGCCTTACAAGAAACACACTCTGCTTTAGAGAAAAGAGCACTCTTCTACTCTACTGTGTTTCCTATAGGGCCAGAACAGTGAACTTGCTCAGAACATAAGAACTGTGCTTCCTACACACACGGGCCTTATCTAGTTCAACTCTGCTTAGGAACCTGACAAGAATAGTAGAACCTCTTCAGTCCAATACACTGTACTTGCTGGGAACAGACACCAGTGCTATTTGTCCTGTGTATGGCAATGGCAGCGCAATAGTGACTATTCTTACCATAAAACAACTATTGCTCGTAGGACCAGAAACTGCATGTGATTCCACTCCATTTAGGACTGGGACACAAACGCTAGCTCGCCATACAAGAAACACACTATGCTTTAGAGAAAAGAGCACTCTTCTACTCTACTGTGTTTCCTGTGGGGTCCAAACAGTGAGCTTGCTCAGAACAAAAGAACTTTGCTTCCTACACACACGGACCATATGTAGTTCAACTCTGCTTAGGAAACTGACAAGAACAGTAGCTCCTCTTCAGTCCAATACACTGTACTTGCTGGGAACAGACGCGAGTGCTATTTACACTGTGTATGGCAATGAGAGCGCAATAGTGACTTTCCTTAAAAGAAAACAACTCTTGCTCGTAGGACCAGAAACTGCATGTGATTCAACTCCATTTAGGACTGAAAAACAAACGCTAGCTCGCCTTACAAGAAACACACTGCTTTAGAGAAAAGAGCACTCTTCTACTCTACTGTGTTTCCTACAAGCCAGAACATTGAGCTTGCTCAGAACAAAAGAACTGTGCTTCCCACACACGGGCCTTATCTATTTAAACTCTTCTTAGGAAACTGACAAGTACAGTAGATCCTCTTCAGTCCAATAGACTGTACTTGCTGGGAACAGACGCCAGTGCTATTTGCACTGTGTATGGCAATTGGAGCACAATAGTGACTCGTCTTACCAGAAAACAACTCTTGCTCATAGGACAAAAAACTGCATGTGACGCAACTCCATTTAGGACTGGGAAACAAACTCTAGATCACTTTACAAGAAACACACTCTGCTTTTGAGAAAAGAGCACTCTTCTACTCCACTATGTTTCCTATAGGGCCAGAACAGTGAACTTGCTCAGAACATAAGAACTGTGCTTCCTACACACACGGGCCTTATCTAGTCAACTCTGCTTAGGAACCTGACAAGAATAGTAGAACCTCTTCAGTCCAATACACTGTACTTGCTGGGAACAGACGCCAGTGCTATTTGTCCTGTGTATGGCAATGGCAGCACAATAGTGACTATTCTTACCATAAAACAACTCTTCCTCGTAGGACCAGAAACTGCATGTGATTCCACTCCATTTAGGAATGGGAAAAAAACGCTAGCTCGCCTTTAAAGAAACACACTCTGCTTTTGAGAAAAAAGCACTCTTCTACTCTACTCTGTTTCCTATGGGGTCCGAACAGTGAGCTTGCTCAGAACAAAAAAACTGTGCTTCCTACACGCACGGCCATATCTAGTTCAAGTCTGCTTAGGAACCTGACAAGAACAGTAGATCCTCTTCAGCCCAATACACTGTACTTGCTGCGAACAGACGCCAGTGCTATTTGTCCTGTGTATGGCAATGACAGCGCAATAGTGTCTCTTCTTACCAGAAAACAACTCTCGCTTGTAGTACCAGAAACTGCATGTGATTCCACTCCATTTAGGACTGGGACACAAACGCTAGCTCGCCTTACAAGAAACACACTCTGCTTTTGAGAAAAGAGCACTCTTCTACTCTACTGTGTTTCCTATGGGGTCCAAACAGTGAGCTTGCTCAGAACAAAAGAACTGTGCTTCCTACACACAAGGACCATATGTAGTTCAACTCTGCTTAGGAAACTGACAAGAACAGTAGCTCCTCTTCAGTCCCATACACTGTACTTGCTGGGAAAAGACGCGAGTGCTATTTGTCCTGTGTATGGCAATGGCAGCGCAATAGTGACTATTCTTACCTTAAAACAACTATTGCTCCTGGACCAGAAACTGCATGTGATTCCACTCCATTTAGGACTGGGACACAAATGCTAGCTCGCCTTACAAGAAACACATTCTGCTTTAGAGAAAAGAGCACTCTTCTACTCTACTGTGTTTCCTATGGGGTCCAAACAGTGAGCTTGCTCAGAACAAAAGAACTGTGCTTATACACACAAGGACCATATGTAGTTCAACTCTGCTTAGGAAACTGACAAGAACAGTAGCTCCTCTTCAGTCCGATACACTGTACTTGCTGGGAAAAGACGCGAGTGCTACTTGCCCTGTGTATGGAAATGGCAGCGCAATAGTGACTCTTCTTACCATAAAACAACTCTTGCTCGTAGGACCACAAACTGCATGTGATTCAACTCCATTTAGGACTGGGAAACAAACGCTAGCTCGCCTTACAAGAAACTCACGCTCCTTTTGAGAAAGGAGCACTCTTCTACTCTACTGTGTTTCCCATAGGGTCCAAACAGTGAGCTTGGTCAGAACAAAAGAACTGTGCTTCCTACACACATGGACCATATCTTGTTCAACTCTGCTTAGGAAACTGACAAGAACAGTAGCTCCTATTCAGTCCAATACACTGTACTTGCTGGGAACAGACGCGAGTGCTATTTGCACTGTGTATGGCATTTGGAGTGCAATAGTGACTCTTCTTACCAGAAAACAACTCTTGCTCGTAGGACCAAAAACTGTCTGTGACTCAACTCCATTTAGGACTGGGAAACAAACGCGAGCTGCCCTTACAAGAAACACACTCTGCTTTAGAGAAAAGAGCACTCATCTACTCTATTGTGTTTCCTATAGGGCCAGAACAGTGAGCTTGCTCAGAACATAATAACTGTGCTTCCTACACACACGGGCCATATGTAGTTCAACTCTGCTTAGGAAACGACAAGAACAGTAGCTCCTTTTCAGTTCGATACACTGGACTTGCTGAGAACAGACGCGAGTGCTATTTGCACTGTATATGGCATTTGGAGCACAATAGTGACTCGTCTTACCAGAAAACAACTCTTGCTCATAGGACAAAAAACTGCATGTGACTCAACTCCATTTAGGACTGGGAAACAAACTCTAGCTCGCCTTACAAGAAACACACTCTGCTTTTGAGAAAAGAGCACTCTTCTACTCTACTGTGTTTCCTATGGGGTCCAAACAGTGAGCTTGCTCAGAACAAAAGAACTTTGCTTCCTACACACACGGACCATATGTAGTTCAACTCTGCTTAGGAAACTGACAAGAACAGTAGCTCCTCTTCAGTCCAATACACTGTACTTGCTGGGAACAAACGCGAGTGCTATTTACACTGTGTATGGCAATGAGAGCGCAATAGTAACTTTCCTTACCAGAAAACAACTCTTGCTCGTAGGACCACAAACTGCATGTGATTCAACGCCATTTAGGACTGGGAAACAAATGCTAGCTCGCCTTACAAGAAACACACTCTGCTTTTGAGAAAAGAGCACTCTTCTACTCTACTGTGTTTCCTATGGGGTCCAAACAGTGAGCTTGCTCAGAACAAAAGAACTGTGCTTCCTACACACATGGATCATATCTAGTTCAACTCTACTTATGAAACTGACAAGAACAGTAGCTCCTATTCAGTCCAATACACTGTACTTGCTGGGAACAGACGCCAGTGCTATTTGCACTGTGTATGGCAAAGGGAGCGCAATAGTGACTTTCTTTAAAAGAAAACAACTCTTGCTCGTAGGACCAGAAACTGCATGTGATTCAACTCCATTTAGGCCTGAAAAACAAACGCTAGCTCGCCTTACAAGAAACACACTGCTTTAGAGAAAAGAGCACTCTTCTACTCTACTGTGTTTCCTACAAGCCAGAACAGTGAGCTTGCTCAGAACAAAAGAACTGTGCTTCCCACACACGGGCCATATCTAGTTAAACTCTTCTTAGGAAACTGACAAGTACAGTAGATCCTCTTCAGTCCAATAGACTGTACTTGCTGGGAACAGACGCCAGTGCTATTTGCACTGTGTATGGCAATTGGAGCACAGTAGTGACTCGTCTTACCAGAAAACAACTCTTGCTCATAGGACAAAAAACTGCATGTGACTCAACTCCATTTAGGACTGGGAAACAAACTCTAGCTGCTTTACAAGAAACACACTCTGCTTTTGAGAAAAGAGCACTCTTCTACTCTACTGTGTTTCCTATAGGGCCAGAACAGTGAGCTTGCTCAGAAAAAAAGAACTGTGCTTCCTACACACACGGGCCATATCTAGTTCAACTCTTCTTAGGAAACTGACAAGAACAGGAGCTCCTCTTCAGTCCAATACACTGTACTTGTTGGGAAAAGACGGGAGGGCTATTTGCACTGTTTATGGCAATGGGAGTGCAATATTGACTTTTCTTACCAGAAAACAGCACTTGCTCGTAGGACCAGAAACTGCATGTGATTCCACTCCATTTAGGAATGGGAAAAAACGCTAGCTCGCCTTTAAAGAAACACACTCTGCTTTTGAGAAAAAAGCACTCTTCTACTCTACTCTGTTTCCTATGGGGTCCGAACAGTGAGCTTGCTCAGAACAAAAAAACTGTGCTTCCTACACACACGGCCATATCTAGTTCAAGTCTGCTTAGGAACCTGACAAGAACAGTAGATCCTCTTCAGCACAATACACTGTACTTGCTGCGAACAGACGCCAGTGCTATTTGTCCTGTGTATGGCAATGGCAGCGCAATAGTGTCTCTTCTTACCAGAAAACAACTCTCGCTTGTAGTACCAGAAACTGCATGTGATTTCACTCCATTTAGGACTGGGACACAAACGCTAGCTCGCCTTACAAGAAACACACTCTGCTTTAGAGAAAAGAGCACTCTTCTACTCTACTGTGTTTCCTATGGGGTCCAAACAGTGAGCTTGCTCAGAACAAAAGAACTATGCTTCCTACACACAAGGACCATATGTAGTTCAACTCTGCTTAGGAAACTGACAAGAACAGTAGCTCCTCTTCAGTCCGATACACTGTACTTGCTGGGAAAAGACCCGAGTGCTATTTGTCCTGTGTATGGCAATGGCAGCGCAATAGTGACTATTCTTACCTTAAAACAACTATTGCTCATAGGACCAGAAACTGCATGTGATTCCACTCCATTTAGGACTGGGACACAAATGCTAGCTCGCCTTACAAGAAACACACTCTGCTTTAGAGAAAAGAGCACTCTTCTACTCTACTGTGTTTCCTATGGGGTCCAAACAGTGAGCTTGCTCAGAACAAAAGAACTGTGCTTCCTACACACAAGGACCATATGTAGTTCAACTCTGCTTAGGAAACTGACAAGAACAGTAGCTCCTCTTCAGTCCGATACACTGTACTTGCTGGGAAAAGACGCGAGTGCTACTTGCCCTGTGTATGGAAATGGCAGCGCAATAGTGACTCTTCTTACCATAAAACAACTCTTGCTCGTAGGACCACAAACTGCATGTGATTCAACTCCATTTAGGACTGGGAAACAAACGCTAGCTCGCCTTACAAGAAACTCACTCTCCTTTTGAGAAAAGAGCACTCTTCTACTCTACTGTGTTTCCCATAGGGTCCAAACAGTGAGCTTGGTCAGAACAAAAGAACTGTGCTTCCTACACACATGGACCATATCTAGTTCAACTCTGCTTAGGAAACTGACAAGAACAGTAGCTACTCTTCAGTCCAATACACTGTACTTGATGGGAACAGACGCCTGTGCTATTTGCACTGTGTAGGGCAATTGGAGCGCAATAGTGACTTTCCTTACCAGAAAACAACTCTTGCTCGTAGGACCAGAAACTGCATGTGATTCAACGCTATTTAGGACTGGGAAACAAATGCTAGCTCGCCTTACAAGAAACACACTCCACTCTGCTTTTGACAAAAGAGTACTCTTCTACTCTACTGTGTTTCCTATGGGGCCAGAACAGTGAGCTTGCTCAGAACAAAAGAACTGTGCTTCCTACACACATGGGCCATATCTAGTTCAACTCTGCTAATGAAACTGACAAGAACAGTAGCTCCTATTCAGTCCAATACACTGTACTTGCTGGGAACAGACGCGAGTACTATTTGCACTGTGTATGGCAAAGGGAGCACAATAGTGACTTTCCTTACCAGAAAACAACTCTTGCTCGTAGGACCCGAAACTGTATGTGATTCAACTCCATTTAGGACTGGGAAACAATGGCTAGCTCGCCTTACAAGAAACACAATGTGCTTTTGAGAAAAGAGCACTCTTTTACTCTACTGTGTTTCCTATAGGGCCAAAACAGTGAGCTTGCTCAGAACAAAAGAATTGTGCTTCCTACACACACGGCCATATTTAGTTCAATTCTGCTTAGGAACCTGACAAGTACAGTAGATCCTCTTCAGTCCAATACACTGTACTTGCTGGGAACAGATGCCAGTGCTATTTGTCCTGTGTATGGCAATGGCAGGGCAATAGTGACTATTCATACCATAAAAAAACTCTTGCTCCTAGCACCAGAAACTGCATGTGATTCAACTCCATTTAAGACTGGGAAACAAACACTAGCTCTCCTTACAAGAAACACACTCTGCTTTAAAAAAAGAGCACTCTTCTACTCTACTGTGTTTCCTACAGACCCGAACAGTGAGCTTGCTCAGAACAAAAGAACTGTGCTTCCCACACACGGGCCTTATCTAGTTCAATTCTGCTTAGGAAACTGACAAGAACAGTAGATCCTCTTCAGTCCAATACACTGTACTTGCTGGGAACAGACGCCAGTGCTATTTGCACTGTGTATGGCAATTGGAGCACAATAGTGACTCGTCTTACCAGAAAACAACTCTTGCTCATAGGACAAAAAACTGCATGTGACTCAACTCCATTTAGGACTGGGAAACAAACTCTAGATCACTTTACAAGAAACACACTCTGCTTTTGAGAAAAGAGCACTCTTCTACTCTACTGTGTTTCCTATAGGGCCAGAACAGTGAACTTGCTCAGAACATAAGAACTGTGCTTCCTACACACACGGGCCTTATCTAGTTCAACTCTGCTTAGGAACCTGACAAGAATAGTAGAACCTCTTCAGTCCAATACACTGTACTTGCTGGGAACAGACGCCAGTGCTATTTGTCCTGTGTATGGCAATGGCAGCACAATAGTGACTATTCTTACCATAAAACAACTCTTCCTCGTAGGACCAGAAACTGCATGTGATTCCACTCCATTTAGGACTGGGACACAAACGCTAGCTCGCCTTACAAGAAACACACTCTGCTTTAGAGAAAAGAGCACTCTTCTACTCTACTGTGTTTCCTATGGGGTCCAAACAGTGAGCTTGCTCAGAACAAAAGAACTGTGCTTCCTACACACACGGACCATATGTAGTTCAACTCTGCTTAGGAAACTGACAAAAACAGTAGCTCCTCTTCAGTCCAATACACTGTACTTGCTGGGAACAGACGCGAGTGCTATTTACACTGTGTATGGCAATGAGAGCGCAATAGTAACTTTCCTTACCAGAAAACAACTCTTGCTCGTAGGACCACAAACTGCATGTGATTCAACGCCATTTAGGACTGGGAAACAAATGCTAGCTCGCCTTACAAGAAACACACTCTGCTTTTGAGAAAAGAGCACTCTTCTACTCTACTGTGTTTCCTATGGGGTCCAAACAGTGAGCTTGCTCAGAACAAAAGAACTGTGCTTCCTACACACATGGATCATATCTAGTTCAACTCTGCTTATGAAACTGACAAGAACAGTAGCTCCTATTCAGTCCAATACACTGTACTTGCTGGGAACAGACGCGAGTGCTATTTGCACTGTGTATGGCAAAGGGAGCACAATAGTGACTTTCCTAAAAAGAAAACTACTCTTGCTCGTAGGACCAGAAACTGCATGTGATTCAACTCCATTTAGGACTGAAAAACAAACGCTAGCTCGCCTTACAAGAAACACACTGCTTTAGAGAAAAGAGCACTCTTCTACTCTACTGTGTTTTCTACAAGCCAGAACAGTGAGCTTGCTCAGAACAAAAGAACTGTGCTTCCCACACACGGGCCATATCCAGTTAAACTCTTCTTAGGAAACTGACAAGTACAGTAGATCCTCTTCAGTCCAATAGACTGTACTTGCTGGGAACAGACGCCAGTGCTATTTGCACTGTGTATGGCAATTGGAGTACAATAGTGACTCGTCTTACCAGAAAACAACTCTTGCTCATAGGACAAAAAACTGCATGTGACTCAACTCCATTTAGGACTGGGAAACAAACTATAGCTGCTTTACAAGAAACACACTCTGCTTTTGAGAAAAGAGCACTCTTCTACTCTACTGTGTTTCCTATAGGGCCAGAACAGTGAGCTTGCTCAGAACAAAAGAACTGTGCTTCCTACACACACGGGCCATATCTAGTTCAACTCTTCTTAGGAAACTGACAAGAACAGTAGCTCCTCTTCAGTCCAATACACTGTACTTGCTGGGAAAAGACGGGAGGGCTATTTGCACTGTTTATGGCAATGGGAGTGCAATATGGACTTTTCTTACCAGAAAACAGCGCTTGCTAGTAGGACCAGAAACTGCATGTGATTCCACTCCCTTCAGGAATGGGAAAAAAACGCTAGCTCGCCTTTAAAGAAACACACTCTGCTTTTGAGAAAAAAGCACTCTTCTACTCTACTCTGTTTCCTATGGGGTCCGAACAGTGAGCTTGCTCAGAACAAAAAAACTGTGCTTCCTACACACACGGCCATATCTAGTTCAAGTCTGCTTAGGAACCTGACAAGAACAGTAGATCCTCTTCAGCCCAATACACTGTACTTGCTGCGAACAGACGCCAGTGCTATTTGTCCTGTGTATGGCAATGGCAGCACAATAGTGTCTCTTCATACCAGAAAACAACTCTCGCTTGTAGTACCAGAAACTGCATGGGATTCAACTCCATTTAGGACTGGGACACAAATGCTAGCTCGCCTTACAAGAAACACACTCTGCTTTAGAGAAAAGAGCACTCTTCTACTCTACTGTGTTTCCTATAGGGCCAGAACAGTGAGCTTGCTCAGAACATAAGAACTGTGCTTCCTACACACACGGGCCTTATCTAGTTCAACTCTGCTTAGGAACCTGACAAGAATAGTAGATCCTCTTCAGTCCAATACACTGTACTTGCTGGGAACAGACGTCAGTGCTATTTGTCCTGTGTATGGCAATGGCAACGCAATAGTGACTATTCTTACCATAAAACAACTCTTCCTCGTAGGACCAGAAACTGCATGTGATTCCACTCCACTTAGGACTGGGACACAAACGCTAGCTCGCCTTACAAGAAACACACTCTGCTTTAGAGAAAAGAGCACTCTTCTACTCTACTGTGTTTCCTATGGGGTCCAAACAGTGAGCTTGCTCAGAACAAAATAACTGTGCTTCCTACACACAAGGACCATATGTAGTTCAACTCTGCTTAGGAAACTGACAAGAACAGTAGCTCCTCTTCAGTCCGATACACTGTACTTGCTGGGAAAAGACGCGAGTGCTACTTGCCCTGTGTATGGCAATGGCAGCACAATAGTGACTCTTCTTACCATAAAACAACTCTTGCTCATAGGACCACAAACTGCATGTGATTCAACTCCATTTAGGACTGGGAAACAAACGCTAGCTCGCCTTACAAGAAACTCACTCTGCTTTTGAGAAAAGAGCACTCTTCTACTCTACTGTGTTTCCTATAGGGTCCAAACAGTGAGCTTGGTCAGAACAAAAGAACTGTGCTTCCTACACACATGGACCATATCTAGTTCAACTCTGCTTAGGAAACTGACAAGAACAGTAGCTCCTATTCAGTCCAATACACTGTATTGCTGGGAACAGACGCGAGTGCTATTTGCATTGCGTATGGCATTTGGAGCGCAATAGTGACTCGTCTTACCAGAAAACAACTCTTGCTCATAGGACAAAAAACTGCATGTGACTCAACTCCATTTAGGACTGGGAAACAAACTCTAGCTCGCCTTACAAGAAACACACTCTGCTTTTGAGAAAAGAGCACTCTTCTACTCTACTGTGTTTCCTATAGGGCCAGAACAGTGAGCTTGCTCAGAACAAATGAACTGTGCTTCCTAGACACACGGGCCATATCTAGTTCAACTCTGCTTAGGAAACTGACAAGAACAGTAGCTACTCTTCAGTCCAATACACTGTACTTGATGGGAATAGACGCCTGTGCTATTTGCACTGTGTAGGGCAATTGGAGCGCAATAGTGACTTTCCTTACCAGAAAACAACTCTTGCTCCTAGGACCAGAAACTGCATGTGATTCAACGCCATTTAGGACTGGGAAACAAATGCTAGCTCGCCTTACAAGAAACACACTCCACTCTGCTTTTGACAAAAGAGCACTCTTCTACTCTACTGTGTTTCCTATGGGGCCAGAACAGTGAGCTTGCTCAGAACAAAAGAACTGTGCTTCCTACACACATGGACCATATCTAGTTCAACTCTGCTAATGAAACTGACAAGAACAGTAGCTCCTATTCAGTCCAATACACTGTACTTGCTGGGAACAGACCCGAGTGCTATTTGCAATGTGTATGGTATTTGGAGCACAATAGTGACTCTTCTTACCAGAAAACAACTCTTGCTCGTAGGACCAAAAACTGCATGTGACTCAACTCCATTTATACCTGGGAAACAAACGCGAGCTTGCCTTATAAGAATCAAACTCTGCTTTAGAGAAAAGAGTACTCTTCTACTCTACTGTTTTTCCTATAAGGCCAGAAAAGTGAGCTTGCTCAGAAAAGAATAACTGTGCTTCCTAAACACACGGGCCATATCTAGTTCAACTCTTCTTAGGAAACTGACAAGAACAGTAGCTCCTCTTCATTCCGATACACTGTACTTGCTGGGAACAGACTCGAGTGCTATTTGCACTGTGTATGGCAAAGGGAGCGCAATAGTGACTTTCCTTACCAGAAAACAACTCTTGCTCGTAGGACCAGAAACTGCATGTGATTCAACTCCATTTAGGACTGGGAAACAATGGCTATCTCACCTTACAAGAAACACAATCTGCTTTTGAGAAAAGAGCACTCTTTTACTCTACTGTGTTTCCTATAGGGCCAAAACAGTGAGCTTGCTCAGAACAAAAGAATTGTGCTTCCTACACACACGGCCATATTTAGTTCAATTCTGCTTAGGAACCTGACAAGTACAGTAGATCCTCTTCAGTCCAATACACTGTACTTGCTGGGAACAGACGCCAGTGCTATTTGTCCTGTGTATGGCAATTGCAGGGCAATAGTGACTATTCATACCATAAAAAAACTCTTTCTCCTAGGACGAGAAACTGCATGTGATTCAACTCCATTTAGGACTGGGAAACAAACGCTAGCTCTCCTTACAAGAAACACACTCTGCTTTAGAAAAAGAGCACTCTTCTACTCTACTATTTTTCCTACAGACCCAAACAGTGAGCTTGCTCAGAACAAAAGAACTGTGCTTCCCACACACGGGCCTTATCTAGTTCAACTCTGCTTAGGAAACTGACAAGAACAGTAGATCCTCTTCAGTCCAATACACTGTACTTGCTGGGAACAGACGCCAGTGCTATTTGCACTGTGTATGGCAATTGGAGCACAATAGTGACTCATCTTACCAGAAAACAACTCTTGCTCATAGGACCAGAAACTGCATGTGATTCAACTCCATTTAGGACTGGGAAACAATCGCTAGCTCGCCTTACAAGAAACACACTCTGGTTTTGAGAAAAGAGCACTCTTCTACTCTATTGTGTTTCCTATAGGGTCCGAACAGTGAGCTTGCTCAGAACAAAAGAACTGTGCTTCCTACACACACGGCCATATCTAGTTCAATTCTGCTTAGGAACCTGACCAGAGAAGTAGATCCTCTTCAGTCCAATAATGTACTTCCTGGGAACAGACGCCAGTGCTATTTGTCCTGTGTATGGCAATGGCAGCGCAATAGTGACTATTCTTACCATAAAACAACTCTTGCTCGTAGGACCAGAAACTGCATGTGATTCCACTCCATTTAGGACTGGGACACAAACGCTAGCTCGCCTTACAAGAAACACACTCTGCTTTAGAGAAAAGAGCACTCTTCTACTCTACTGTGTTTCCTATGGGGTCCAAACAGTGAGCTTGCTCAGAACAAAACAACTGTGCTTCCTACACACGGGCCTTATCTAGTTCAACTCTGCTTAGGAAACTGACAAGACAGTAGCTCCTCTTCTGTCCAATACACTGTACTTGCTGGGAACAGACACCGGTGCTATTTGCACTGTGTATGGCAATGGCAGCACAATAGTGACTTTCCTTACCAGAAAACAACTCTTGCTCGTAGGACCAGAAACTGCCTGTGACTCAAGCCCATTTAGGACTGGGAAACAAACGCTAGCTCACCTTACAAGAAACACACTCTGTTTTTGAGAAAAGAGCACTCTTCTACTCTACTGTGTTTCCTATAGGGTCCGAACAGTGAGCTTGCTCAGAACAAAAGAACTGTGCTTCCTACACACACGGCCATATCTAGTTCAATTCTGCTTAGGAACCTGACCAGAGCAGTAGATCCTCTTCAGTCCAATAATGTACTTCCTGGGAACAGACGCCAGTGCTATTTGTCCTGTGTATGGCAATGGCAGCGCAATAGTGACTATTCTTACCATAAAACAACTCTTGCTCGTAGGACCAGAAACTGCATGTGTTTCCACTCCATTTAGGACTGGGAAACAAATGCTAGCTCGCCTTACAAGAAACACACTCTGCTTTAGAGAAAAGAGCACTCTTCTACTCTACTGTGTTTCCTATGGGGTCCAAACAGTGAGCTTGCTCAGAACAAAAGAACTGTGCTTCCTACACACGGGCCTTATCTAGTTCAACTCTGCTTAGGAAACTGACAAGACAGTAGCTCCTCTTCTGTCCGATACACTGTACTTGCTGGGAACAGACGCCAGTGCTATTTGCACTGTGTATGGCAATGGGAGCACAATAGTGACTTTCCTTACCAGAAAACAACTCTTGCTCGTAGCACCAGAAACTGCCTGTGACTCAAGTCCATTTAGGACTGGGAAACAAACGCTAGCTCGCCTTACAAGAAACACACTCTGCTTTTGAGAAAAGAGCACTCTTCTACTCTACTGTGTTTCCTATGGGGTCCAAACAGTGAGCTTGCTCTGAAAAAAAGAACTGTGCTTCCTACACACACGGCCATATCTAGTTCAATTCTGCTTAGGAACCTGACCAGAGCAGTAGATCCTCTTCAGTCCAATACACTGTACTTGCTGGGAAAAGACGCCAGTGCGATTTGTCCTGTGTATGGCAATGGCAGCGCCATAGTGACTATTCTTACCATAAAACAACTCTTGCTCGTAGGACAAAAAACTGCATGTGATTCAACTCCATTTAGGAATGGGAAAAAAACGCTAGCTCGCCTTACAAGAAACTCACTCTGCTTTAGAGAAAAGAGCACTCTTCTACTCTACTGTGTTTCCTATGGGGTCCAAACAGTGAGCTTGCACAGAACAAAAGAACTGTGCTTCCTACACACACGGACCATATCTAGTTCAACTCTGCTTAGGAAACAGACAAGAACAGTAGCCCCTATTCAGTCCAATACACTGTACTTGCTGGGAAAAGACGCGAGTGCTATTTGCCTTGTGTAGGGCAAGGGGAGCACAATAGTGACTTTCCTTACCAGAAAACAACTCTTGTTCATAGGACCAGAAACTGCATGTGATTCAACTCCATTTAGGACTAGGGAACAAACCCAGGCTCGCCTTACAAAAACATACTCTGCTTTTGAGAAAAGAGCACTCTTCTACTCTACTGTGTTTCCTATAGGGCCAGAACAGTGAGCTTGCTCAGAACATAAGCACTGTGCTTCCTACACACACGGGCCATATCTAGTTCAACTCTGCTTAGGAAACTGACAAGAACAGTAGCTCCTCTTCAGTTTGATACACTGTACTTGCTGGGAACAGACGCATGTGCTATTTGCACTGTGAATGGCAATGGGAGCGCAATAGTGACTTTCCTTACCATAAAAAAACTCTTGCTCCTAGGACCAGAAACTGCATGTGATTCCACTCCATTTAGGACTGGGACACAAACGCTAGCTCGCCTTACAAGAAACACACTGCTTTAGAGAAAAGAGCACTTTTCTACTCTACTGTGTTTCCAATGGGTCCAAATAGTGAGCTTGCTCAGAACAAAAGAACTGTGCTTCCTACACACACGGACCATATGTAGTTCAACTGTGCTTAGGAAACTGACAAGAACAGTAGCTACTCTTCAGTCCAATACTGTACTTCCTGGGAACAGACGCGAGTGCTCTTTACACTTTGTATGGCAATGAGAGCGCAATAGTGACTTTCCTTACCAGAAAACAACTCTTGCTCGTAGGACCACAAACTGCATGTGATTCAACGCCATTTAGGACTGGAAAACAAATGCTAGCTCGCCTTACAAGAAACACACTCCACTCTGCTTTTGAGAAAAGAGCACTCTTCTACTCTACTGGGTTTCCTATGGGGTCCAAACAGTGAGCTTGCTCAGAACTAAAGAACTGTGCTTCCTACACACATGGACCATATCTAGTTCAACTCTGCTTATGAAACTGACAAGAACAGTAGCTCCTATTCAGTCCAATACACTGTACTTGCTGGGAACAGACCCGAGTGCTATTTGCACTGTGTATGGCATTTGGAGCACAATAGTGACTCTTCTTACCAGAAAACAACTCTTGCTCGTAGGAACAAAAACTGCATGTGACTCAACTCCATTTAGGACTGGGAAAAAAAACGCTAGCTCGCCTTAAAAGAAACACAATCTGCTTTGAGAAAAAAGCACTCTTCTACTCTACTGTGTTTCCTACAGGGCCAGAACAGTGAGATTGCCTAGAACAAAAGAACTCTGCTTCCTAAACACACGGGCCATATCTAGTTCAACTCTTCTTAGGAAACTGACAAAAACAGTAGCTCCTCTTCAGTCCAATACACTGTACTTGCTGGGAACAGACGGGAGGGCTATTTGCACTGTTTATGGCAATGGGAGTGCAATATTACTTTCCTTACCAGAAAACAACTCTTGCTCGTAGGACCAGAAACTGCATGTGATTCCACTCCAGTTAGGAATGGGAAAAAAAAAGCTAGCTCGCCTTAAAAGAAACACACTCTGCTTTTGAGAAAAAAGCACTCTTCTACTCTACTGTGTTTCCTATGGGGTCCGAACAGTGAGCTTGCTCAGAACAAAAAAACTGTGCTTCCTACAAAAACGGCCATATCTAGTTCAAGTCTGCTTAGGAACCAGACAAGAACAGTAGATCCTCTTCAGCCCAATACACTGTACTTGCTGGGAACAGACGCCAGTGCTATTTGAACTGTGTATGGCAATGGGAGCGCACTAGTGACTCTTCTTACCAGAAAACAACTCTTGCTCGTAGTACCAGAAACTGCATGGGATTCAACTCCATTTAGGACTGGGACACAAACGCTATCTCGCCTTACAAGAAACACACTCTGCTTTAGAGAAAAGAGCACTCTTCTACTCTACTGTGTTTCCTATAGGGCCAGAACAGTGAGCTTGCTCAGAACATAAGAACTGTGCTTCCTACACACACGGGCCTTATCTAGTTCAACTCTGCTTAGGAAACTGACAAGAACTGTAGCTGCTCTTCAGTCCCATACACTGTACTTGCTGGGAACAGACGTGAGTGCTATTTGCACTGTGTATGGCAATGGGAGCGCAATAGTGACTTTCCTTACCAGAAAACAACTCTTGCTCATAGGACCAGAAACTGCATGTGATTCAACTCCATTTAGGACTGGGAAACAAGCGCTAGCTCGCCTTATAAGAAACACACTCTGCTTTTGAGAAAAGAGCACTCTTCTACTCTACTGTGTTTCCTATGGGGTCCGAACAGTGAGCTTGCTCAGAACAAAAGAACTGTGCTTCCTACACACACGGCCATATCTAGTTCAATTCTGCTTAGGAACCTGACCAGAGCAGTAGATCCTATTCAGTCCAATACACTGTACTTGCTGGGAAAAGACGCCAGTGCTATTTGTCCTGTGTATGGCAATGGCAGCGCAATAGTGACTCTTCTTACCATAAAACAACTCTTGCTCGTAGGACTAGAAACTGCATGTGATTCAACTCCATTTAGGACTGGGAAACAAACGCTAGCTCGCCTAACGAGAAACACACTCTGCTTTAGAGAAAAGAGCACTCTTCTACTCTATTGTGTTTCCTAAGGGCCAGAACAGTGAGGTTGCTCAGAAAAAAAGAACTGTGCTTCCTACACACGGGCCATAACTAGTTCAACTCTGCTTAGGAAACTGACAAGAACAGTAGCTCCTCTTCAGTCCGATACACTGTACTTGCTGGGAACAGACGCGAGTGCTATTTGCACTGTGTATGGCAATAGGAGCACAATAGTGACTTTCCTTACCAGAAAACAATTCTTGCTTGTAGGAGCAGAAACTGCATGTGATTCAACTCCATTTAGGACTGGGAAACAAAAGCTAGCTCGCCTTACAAGAAACACACTCTGCTTTTGAGAAAAGAGCACTCTTCTACTCTACTGTGTTTCCTATAGGGCCAGAACAGTGAGCTTGCTCAGAACATAAGAACTGTGCTTCCAACACACGGGCCATATCTAGTTCAAATCTGCTTCGGAAACTGACAAGAACAGTAGCTCCTTTTCAGTCCAATACACTGTACTTGCTGGGAAAAGACGCGAGTGCTATTTGCACTGTGGATGGCAATAGGAGCACAAAAGTGACTTTCCTTTACAGAAAACAACTCTTGCTCGTAGGACCAGAAACTGCATGTGATTCAACTCCATTTAGGACTGGGAAACAAATGCTAGCTCGCCTTACATGAAACACACTCTGCTTTTGAGAAAAGAGCACTCTTCTACTCTACTGTGTTTACTATGTGGTCCGAACAGTGAGCATGCTCAGAACAAAAGAACTGTGCTTCCTACACACACGGGCCATATCTAGTTCAACTCTGCTTAGGAAACTGACAAGAACAGTAGCTCCTCTTCAGTCCAATACACTGTACTTGCTGGGAAAAGACGCGAGTGCTATTTGCACTGTGTATGGCAATTTTAGCACAATAGTGACTCGTCTTACCAGAAAGCAACTCTTGCTGTAGGACAAAAAACTGCAAGTGACACAACTCCATTTAGGACTGGGAAACAAACGCTAGCTCGCCTTACAAGAAACACACTCTGCTTTAGAGAAAAGAGCACTCTTCTACTCTACTGTGTTTCTTCTGGGGCCAGAACAGTGAGCTTGCTCAGAACATAAGAACTGTGCTTACTACACACACGGGCCATATCTAGTTCAACTCTGCTTAGGAAACGGACAAGAACAGTAGATCCTCTTCAGTCCAATACACTGTACATGTGGGGAACAGACGCGAGTGCTATTTGTACTGTGTATGGCAATTGGAGCACAATAGTGACTCGTCTTACCAGGAAACAACTCTTGCTCGTAGGACAAAAAACTGCATGTGACTCAACTCCATTTAGGCCTGGGAAACAAACGCTAGCTCGCCTTACAAGAAACACACTCTGCTTTTGAGAAAAAGCACTCTTCTTCTCTACTGTGTTTCCTATGGTGTCCGAACAGTGAGCTTGTTCAGAACAAATGAACTTTGCTTCCTACACACACGGCCATATCTAGTTCAATTCTGCTTAAGAACCTGAAAACAACAGTAGATCCTCTTCAGTCCAATACACTCTACTTGCTGGGAACAGACGCCAGTGCTATTTGTCCTGTGTATGGCAATGGCAGCGCAATAGTGACTCTTCTTACCAGAAAACAACTCTTGCTCGTAAGACCAGAAACTGCATGTGATTCAACTCCATTTAGGAATGGCAAACAAAGGCTAGCTCACCTTACAAGAAACACACTCTGCTTTAGAGAAAAGAGCACTCTTCTACTCTACTGTGTTTCTTATAGGGCCAGAAGAGTGAGCTTGCTCAGAACAAAAGGACAGTGCTTCCTACACACGGGCCATATCTAGTTCAACTCTGCTTAGGAAACTGACAAGAACAGTAGCTCCTCTTCAGTCCGATACACTGTACTTGCTGGGAACAGACGCGAGTAATATTTGCACTGTGTATTTCAATGGGAGCGCAATAGTGACTTTCCTTACCAGAAAACAACTCTTGCTCGTAAGACCAGAAACTGCATGTGATTCAACTCCATTTAGGATTGGGAAACAAATGCTAGCTCGCCTTACATGAAACACACTCTGCTTTTGAGAAAAGAGCACTCTTCTACTCTACTGTGTTTCCTATGGGGTCCGAATAGTGAGCTTGCTCAGAACAAAAGAACTGTGCTTCCTACACACATGGGCCATATCTAGTTCAACTCTGCTTAGGAAACTGACAAGAACAATAGTCCTCTTCTGTCCAATACACTGTACTTGCAGGGAACAGACGCGAGTGCTATTTGCACTGTGTATGGCAATTGGAGCACAATAGTAACTTCTCTTACCAGAAAACAACTCTTGCTCGTAGGACAAAAAACTGCATGTGACTCAACTCCATTTAGGACTGGGAAACAAACGCTAGCTCGACTTCCAAGAAACACACTCTGCTTTTGAGAAAAGAGCACTCTTCTACTCTACTGTTTTTCCTATGTGTTCCGAACAGTGAGCTTGCTCAGAACAAAAAAACTGTGCTTCCTACTCACACGGCCATATCTAGTTCAACTCTGCTTAGGAAACTGACAAGAACAGTAGCTCCTCTTCAGTCCGATACACTGTACTTGCTGGAAACAGACGCGAGTGCTATTTACACTGTGTATGTCAATGGGAGCACAATAGTGACTCGTATTACCAGAAAACAACTCTTGCTTGTAGGACCAGAAACTGCATGTGATTCAACTCCATTTAGGACTGGGAAACAAACGCTAGCTCACCTTACAAGAAACACACTCTGCTTTTGAGAAAAGAGCACTCTTCTACTCTAATGTGTTTCCTATAGTGCCAGAACAGTGAGCTTTCTCAGAACAAAAGAACTGTGCTTCCTACACACACGGCCATATCTAGTTCAATTCTACTTAGGAACCTGACAAGAACAGTAGATCCTATTCAGTCCAATACACTGTACTTGCTGGGAACAGTCGCCAGTGCTATTTGTCCTGTGTATGGCAATGGCAGCACAATAGTGACTTTTCTTACCACAAAACAACTATTGCTCGTAGGACCAGAAACTGCATGTGATTCATCTCCATTTAGGATTGGGAAACAAACGCTAGCTCGCCTTACAAGAAACACACTCTGCTTTAGAGAAAAGAGCACTCTTCTACTCTACTGTGTTTCCTATAGGGCCAGAACAGTGAGCTTGCTCAGAACATAAGAACTGTGCTTCCTACACACGGGCCATATCTAGTTCAACTCTGCTTAGGAAACTGACAAGAAAAGTAGTTACTTTTCAGTCCAATACACTGTACTTGCTGGGAAAAGACGCGAGTGCTATTTGCACTGTGGATGGCAATAGGAGCAAAAAGTGACTTTCCTTTCCAGAAAACAACTCTTGCTCGTAGGACCAGAAACTGCATGTGATTCAACCTCATTTAGGACTGGGAAACAAATGCTAGCTCACCTTACATGAAACACACTCTTCTTTTGAGAAAAGAGCACTCTTCTACTCTACTGTGTTTACTATGTGGTCTGAACAGTGAGCATGCTCAGAACAAAAGAACTGTGCTTCCTACACACATGGGCCATATCTAGTTCAACTCAGCTTAGGAAACTGACAAGAACAGTAGCTCCTCTTCAGTCCAATACACTGTACTTGCTGGGAAAAGACGCGAGTGCTATTTGCACTGTGTATGGCAATTTTAGCACAATAGTGACTCGTCTTACCAGAAAGCAACTCTTGCTGTAGAACAAAAAACTGCAAGTGACACAACTCCATTTAGGACTGGGAAACAAACGCTAGCTCGCCTTACAAGAAACACACTCTGCTTTAGAGAAAAGAGCACTCTTCTACTCTACTGTGTTTCCTCTTGGGCCAGAACAGTGAGCTTGCTCAGAACATAAGAACTGTGCTTCCTACACACACTGGCCATATCTAGTTCAACTCTGCTTAGGAAACGGACAAGAACAGTAGATCCTCTTCAGTTCAATACACTGTACTTGTGGGGAACAGACGCGAGTGCTATTTGCACTGTGTATGGCAATTGGAACACAATAGTGACTCGTCTTACCAGGAAACAACTCTTGCTCGTAGGACAAAAAACTGCATGTGACTCAACTCCATTTAGGACTGGGAAACAAACGCTAGCTCGCCTTACAAGAAACACACTCTGCTTTTGAGAAAAGAGCACTCTTCTACTGTACTGTGTTTCCTATGGGGTCTGAATAGTGAGCTTGCTCAGAACAAAAGAACTGTGCTTCCTACACACACGGGCCATATCTAGTTCAACTCTGCTTAGGAAACTGACAAGAACAGTAGTTCCTCTTCAGTCTGATACACTGTACTTGCTGGGAACAGACGCGAGTGCTATTTGCACTGTGTATGTCAATGGGAGCACAATAGTGACTTTCCTTACCAGAAAACAACTCTTGCTCATAAGACCAGAAACTGCATGTGATTCAACTCCATTTAGGATTGGGAAACAAATGCTAGTTAGCCTTACATGAAACACACTCTGCTTTTGAGAAAAGAGCACTCTTCTACTCTACTGTGTTTCCTACAAGCCAGAACAGTGAGCTTGCTCAGAACAAAAGAACTGTGCTTCCCACGCACGGGCCATATCCAGTTAATCTCTTCTTAGGAAACTGACAAGTACAGTAGATCCTCTTCAGTCCAATAGACTGTACTTGCTGGGAACAGACGCCAGTGCTATTTGCACTGTGTATGGCAATTGGAGTACAATAGTGACTCTTCTTACCAGAAAACAACTCTTGCTCATAGGACAAAAAACTGCATGTGACTCAACTCCATTTAGGACTGGGAAACAAACTATAGCTGCTTTACAAGAAACACACTCTGCTTTTGAGAAAAGAGCACTCTTCTACTCTACTGTGTTTCCTATAGGGCCAGAACAGTGAGCTTGCTCAGAAAAAAAGAACTGTGCTTCCTACACACACGGGCCATATCTAGTTCAACTCTTCTTAGGAAACTGACAAGAACAGGAGCTCCTCTTCAGTCCAATACACTGTACTTGCTGGGAAAAGACGGGAGGGCTATTTGCACTGTTTATGGCAATGGGAGTGCAATATGGACTTTTCTTACCAGAAAACAGCGCTTGCTAGTAGGACCAGAAACTGCATGTGATTCCACTCCATTCAGGAATGGGAAAAAAACGCTAGCTCGCCTTTAAAGAAACACACTCTGCTTTTGAGAAAAAAGCACTCTTCTACTCTACTCTGTTTCCTATGGGGTCCGAACAGTGAGCTTGCTCAGAACAAAAAAACTGTGCTTCCTACACACACGGCCATATCTAGTTCAAGTCTGCTTAGGAACCTGACAAGAACAGTAGATCCTCTTCAGTCCAATACACTGTACTTGCTGGGAACAGACGTCAGTGCTATTTGCACTGTGTACGACAATGGGAGTGCAATAGTGACTCTTCTTACCAGAAAACAACTCTCGCTTGTAGTACCAGAAACTGCATGGGATTCAACTCCATTTAGGACTGGACACAAATGCTAGCTCGCCTTACAAGAAACACACTCTGCTTTAGAGAAAAGAGCACTCTTCTACTCTACTGTGTTTCCTATAGGGCCAGAACAGTGAGCTTGCTCAGAACATAAGAACTGTGCTTCCTACACACACGGGCCTTATCTAGTTCAACTCTGCTTAGGAACCTGACAAGAATAGTAGATCCTCTTCAGTCCAATACACTGTACTTGCTGGGAACAGACGTCAGTGCTATTTGTCCTGTGTATGGCAATGGCAGCGCAATAGTGACTATTCTTACCATAAAACAACTCTTCCTCGTAGGACCAGAAACTGCATGTGATTCCACTCCACTTAGGACTGGGACACAAACGCTAGCTCGCCTTACAAGAAACACACTCTGCTTTAGAGAAAAGAGCACTCTTCTACTCTACTGTGTTTCCTATGGGGTCCAAACAGTGAGCTTGCTCAGAACAAAATAACTGTGCTTCCTACACACAAGGACCATATGTAGTTCAACTCTGCTTAGGAAACTGACAAGAACAGTAGCTCCTCTTCAGTCCGATACACTGTACTTGCTGGGAAAAGACGCGAGTGCTACTTGCCCTGTGTATGGCAATGGCAGCACAATAGTGACTCTTCTTACCATAAAACAACTCTTGCTCGTAGGACCACAAACTGCATGTGATTCAACTCCATTTAGGACTGGGAAACAAACGCTAGCTCGCCTTACAAGAAACTCACTCTGCTTTTGAGAAAAGAGCACTCTTCTACTCTACTGTGTTTCCTATAGGGTCCAAACAGTGAGCTTGGTCAGAACAAAAGAACTGTGCTTCCTACACACATGGACCATATCTAGTTCAACTCTGCTTAGGAAACTGACAAGAACAGTAGCTCCTATTCAGTCCAATACACTGTATTGCTGGGAACAGACGCGAGTGCTATTTGCATTGTGTATGGCATTTGGAGCGCAATAGTGACTCTTCTTACCAGAAAACAACTCTTGCTCGTAGGACCAAAAACTGTCTGTGACTCAACTCCATTTAGGACTGGGAAACAAACGCGAGCTGGCCTTACAAGAAACACACTCTGCTTTAGAGAAGAGAGCACTCATCTACTCTATTGTGTTTCCTGTAGGGCCAGAAGAGTGAGCTTGCTCAGAACATAATAACTGTGCTTCCTACACACACGGGCCATATCTAGTTCAACTCTGCTTAGGAAACGACAAGAACAGTAGCTCCTTTTCAGTTCGATACACTGTACTTGCTGAGAACAGACGCGAGTGCTATTTGCACTGTGTATGGCAATTGGAGCACAATAGTGACTCGTCTTACCAGAAAACAACTCTTGCTCATAGGACAAAAAACTGCATGTGACTCAACTCCATTTAGGACTGGGAAACAAACTCTAGCTCGCCTTACAAGAAACACACTCTGCTTTTGAGAAAAGAGCACTCTTCTACTCTACTGTGTTTCCTATAGGGCCAGAACAGTGAGCTTGCTCAGAACAAATGAACTGTGCTTCCTAGACACACGGGCCATATCTAGTTCAACTCTGCTTAGGAAACTGACAAGAACAGTAGCTACTCTTCAGTCCAATACACTGTACTTGATGGGAATAGACGCCTGTGCTATTTGCACTGTGTAGGGCAAATGGAGCACAATAGTGACTTTCCTTACCAGAAAACAACTCTTGCTCCTAGGACCAGAAACTGCATGTGATTCAACGCCATTTAGGACTGGGAAACAAATGCTAGCTCGCCTTACAAGAAACACACTCCACTCTGCTTTTGACAAAAGAGCACTCTTCTACTCTACTGTGTTTCCTATGGGGCCAGAACAGTGAGCTTGCTCAGAACAAAAGAACTGTGCTTCCTACACACATGGACCATATCTAGTTCAACTCTGCTAATGAAACTGACAAGAACAGTAGCTCCTATTCAGTCCAATACACTGTACTTGCTGGGAACAGACCCGAGTGCTTTTTGCACTGTGTATGGCATTTGGAGCACAATAGTGACTCTTCTTACCAGAAAACAACTCTTGCTCGTAGGACCAAAAACTGCATGTGACTCAACTCCATTTATACCTGGGAAACAAACGCGAGCTCGCCTTATAAGAATCAAACTCTGCTTTAGAGAAAAGAGCACTCTTCTACTCTACTGTGTTTCCTATAAGGCCAGAAAAGTGAGCTTGCTCAGAAAAGAATAACTGTGCTTCCTAAACACATGGGCCATATCTAGTTCAACTCTTCTTAGGAAACTGACAAGAACAGTAGCTCCTCTTCATTCCGATACACTGTACTTGCTGGGAACAGACTCGAGTGCTATTTGCACTGTGTATGGCAAAGGTAGCGCAATAGTGACTTTCCTTACCAGAAAACAACTCTTGCTCGTAGGACCAGAAACTGCATGTGATTCAACTCCGTTTAGGACTGGGAAACAATGGCTAGCTCGCCTTACAAGAAACACAATCTGCTTTTGAGAAAAGAGCACTCTTTTACTCTACTGTGTTTCCTATAGGGCCAAAACAGTGAGCTTGCTCAGAACAAAAGAATTGTGCTTCCTACACACACGGCCATATTTAGTTCAATTCTGCTTAGGAACCTGACAAGTACAGTAGATTCTCTTCAGTCCAATACACTGTACTTGCTGGAAACAGACGCCAGTGCTATTTGTCCTGTGTATGGCAATGGCAGGGCAACAGTGACTATTCATACCATAAAAAAACTCTTTCTCCTAGGACGAGAAACTGCATGTGATTCAACTCCATTTAGGACTGGGAAACAAACGCTAGCTCTCCTTACAAGAAACACACTCTGCTTTAGAAAAAGAGCACTCTTCTACTCTACTATGTTTCCTACAGACCCGAACAGTGAGCTTGCTCAGAACAAAAGAACTGTGCTTCCCACACACGGGCCTTATCTAGTTCAACTCTGCTTAGGAAACTGACAAGAACAGTAGATCCTCTTCAGTCCAATACACTGTACTTGCTGGGAACAAACGCCAGTGCTATTTGCACTGTGTATGGCAATTGGAGCACAATAGTGATTCGTCTTACCAGAAAACAACTCTTGCTCATAGGACCAGAAACTGCATGTGATTCAACTCCATTTAGGACTGGGAAACAAGCGCTAGCTCGCCTTACAAGAAACACACTCTGCTTTTGAGAAAAGAGCACTCTTCTACTCTATTGTGTTTCCTATAGGTTCCGAACAGTGAGCTTGCTCAGAACAAAAGAACTGTGCTTCCTACACACACGGCCATATCTAGTTCAATTCTGCTTAGGAACCTGACCAGAGAAGTAGATCCTCTTCAGTCCAATAATGTACTTCCTGGGAACAGACGCCAGTGCTATTTGTCCTGTGTATGGCAATGGCAGCGCAATAGTGACTATTCTTACCATAAAACAACTCTTGCTCGTAGGACCAGAAACTGCATGTGATTCCACTCCATTTAGGACTGGGACACAAACGCTAGCTCGCCTTACAAGAAACACACTCTGATTTAGAGAAAAGAGCACTCTTCTACTCTACTGTGTTTCCTATGGGGTCCAAACAGTGAGCTTGCTCAGAACAAAACAACTGTGCTTCCTACACACGGGCCTTATCTAGTTCAACTCTGCTTAGGAAACTGACAAGACAGTAGCTCCTCTTCTGTCCGATACACTGTACTTGCTGGGAACAGACACCAGTGCTATTTGCACTGTGTATGGCAATGAGAGCGCAATAGTGACTTTCCTTACCAGAAAACAACTCTTGCTCGTAGGACCACAAACTGCATGTGATTCAACGCCATTTAGGACTGGAAAACAAATGCTAGCTCGCCTTACAAGAAACACACTCCACTCTGCTTTTGAGAAAAGAGCACTCTTCTACTCTACTGAGTTTCCTATGGGGTCCAAACAGTGAGCTTGCTCAGAACTAAAGAACTGTGCTTCCTACACACATGGACCATATCTAGTTCAACTCTGCTTATGAAACTGACAAGAACAGTAGCTCCTATTCAGTCCAATACACTGTACTTGCTGGGAATAGACCCGAGTGCTATTTGCACTGTGTATGGCATTTGGAGCACAATAGTGACTCTTCTTACCAGAAAACAACTCTTGCTCGTAGGAACAAAAACTGCATGTGACTCAACTCCATTTAGGACTGGGAAAAAAAAAGCTAGCTCGCCTTAAAAGAAACACAATCTGCTTTTGAGAAAAAAGCACTCTTCTACTCTACTGTGTTTCCTACAGGGCCAGAACAGTGAGCTTGCCTAGAACAAAAGAACTCTCCTTCCTAAACACACGGGCCATATCTAGTTCAACTCTTCTTAGGAAACTGACAAAAACAGTAGCTCCTCTTCAGTCCAATACACTGTACTTGCTGGGAACAGACGGGAGGGCTATTTGCACTGTTTATGGCAATGGGAGTGCAATATTTACTTTCCTTACCAGAAAACAACTCTTGCTCGTAGGACCAGAAACTGCATGTGATTCCACTCCAGTTAGGAATGGGAAAAAAAAAGCTAGCTCACCTTAAAAGAAACACACTCTGCTTTTGAGAAAAAAGCACTCTTCTACTCTACTGTGTTTCCTATGGGGTCCGAACAGTGAGCTTGCTCAGAACAAAAAAACTGTGCTTCCTACAAAAACGGCCATATCTAGTTCAATTCTGCTTAGGAACCTGACCAGAGCAGTAGATCCTATTCAGTCCAATACACTGTACTTGCTGGGAAAAGACGCCAGTGCTATTTGTCCTGTGTATGGCAATGGCAGCGCAATAGTGACTCTTCTTACCATAAAACAACTCTTGCTCGTAGGACTAGAAACTGCATGTGATTCAACTCCATTTAGGACTGGGAAACAAACGCTAGCTCGCCTAACGAGAAACACACTCTGCTTTAGGGAAAAGAGCACTCTTCTACTCTATTGTGTTTCCTAAAGGGCCAGAACAGTGAGCTTGCTCAGAAAAAAAGAACTGTGCTTCCTACACACGGGCCATAACTAGTTCAACTCTGCTTAGGAAACTGACAAGAACAGTAGCTCCTCTTCAGTCCGATACACTGTACTTGCTGGGAACAGACGCGAGTGCTATTTGCACTGTGTATGGCAATAGGAGCACAATAGTGACTTTCCTTACCAGAAAACAACTCTTGCTTGTAGGACCAGAAACTGCATGTGATTCAACTCCATTTAGGACTGGGAAACAAATGCTAGCTCGCCTTACAAGAAACACACTCTGCTTTTGAGAAAAGAGCACTCTTCTACTCTACTGTGTTTCCTATAGGGCCAGAACAGTGAGCTTGCTCAGAACATAAGAACTGTGCTTTCTACACACGGGCCATATCTAGTTCAACTCTGCTTAGGAAACTGACAAGAACAGTAGCTCCTTTTCAGTCCAATACACTGTACTTGCTGGGAAAAGACGCGAGTGCTATTTGCACTGTGGATGGCAATAGGAGCACAAAAGTGACTTTCCTTTACAGAAAACAACTCTTGCTCGTAGGACCAGAAACTGCATGTGATTCAACTCCATTTAGGACTGGGAAACAAATGCTAGCTCGCCTTACATGAAACACACTCTGCTTTTGAGAAAAGAGCACTCTTCTACTCTACTGTGTTTACTATGTGGTCCGAACAGTGAGCATGCTCAGAACAAAAGAACTGTGCTTCCTACACACACGGGCCATATCTAGTTCAACTCTGCTTAGGAAACTGACAAGAACAGTAGCTCCTCTTCAGTAAAATACACTGTACTTGCTGGGAAAAGACGCGAGTGCTATTTGCACTGTGTATGGCAATTTTAGCACAATAGTGACTCGTCTTACCAGAAAGCAACTCTTGCTGTAGGACAAAAAACTGCAAGTGACACAACTCCATTTAGGACTGGGAAACAAACGCTAGCTCGCCTTACAAGAAACACACTCTGCTTTAGAGAAAAGAGCACTCTTCTACTCTACTGTGTTTCTTCTGGGGCCAGAACAGTGAGCTTGCTCAGAACATAAGAACTGTGCTTACTACACACACGGGCCATATCTAGTTCAACTCTGCTTAGGAAACGGACAAGAACAGTAGATCCTCTTCAGTCCAATACACTGTACATGTGGGGAACAGACGCGAGTGCTATTTGTACTGTGTATGGCAATTGGAGCACAATAGTGACTCGTCTTACCAGGAAACAACTCTTGCTCGTAGGACAAAAAACTGCATGTGACTCAACTCCATTTAGGCCTGGGAAACAAACGCTAGCTCGCCTTACAAGAAACACACTCTGCTTTTGAGAAAAAGCACTCTTCTTCTCTACTGTGTTTCCTATGGTGTCCGAACAGTGAGCTTGTTCAGAACAAATGAACTGTGCTTCCTACACACACGGCCATATCTAGTTCAATTCTGCTTAAGAACCTGACAACAACAGTAGATCCTCTTCAGTCCAATACAATCTACTTGGTGGGAACAGATGCCAGTGCTATTTGTCCTGTGTATGGCAATGGCAGCGCAATAGTGACTCTTCTTACCAGAAAACAACTCTTGCTCGTAAGACCAGAAACTGCATGTGATTCAACTCCATTTAGGAATGGCAAACAAAGGCTAGCTCACCTTACAAGAAACACACTCTGCTTTAGAGAAAAGAGCACTCTTCTACTCTACTGTGTTTCTTATAGGGACACAAGAGTGAGCTTGCTCAGAACAAAAGGACTGTGCTTCCTACACACGGGCCATATCTAGTTCAACTCTGCTTAGGAAACTGACAAGAACAGTAGCTCCTCTTCAGTCCGATACACTGTACTTGCTGGGAACAGACGCGAGTGCTATTTGCACTGTGTATGTCAATGGGAGCGCAATAGTGACTTTCCTAACCAGAAAACAACTCTTGCTCGTAAGACCAGAAACTGCATGTGATTCAACTCCATTTAGGATTGGGAAACAAATGCTAGCTCGCCTTACATGAAACACACTCTGCTTTTGAGAAAAGAGCACTCTTCTACTCTACTGTGTTTCCTATGGGGTCCGAATAGTGAGCTTGCTCAGAACAAAAGAACTGTGCTTCCTACACACATGGGCCATATCTAGTTCAACTCTGCTTAGGAAACTGACAAGAACAATAGTCCTCTTCTGTCCAATACACTGTACTTGCAGGGAACAGACGCGAGTGCTATTTGCACTGTGTATGGCAATTGGAGCACAATAGTAACTTCTCTTACCAGAAAACAACTCTTGCTCGTAGGACAAAAAACTGCATGTGACTCAACTCCATTTAGGACTGGGAAACAAACGCTAGCTCGACTTCCAAGAAACACACTCTGCTTTTGAGAAAAGAGCACTCTTTAACTCTACTGTGTTTCCTATGTGTTCCGAACAGTGAGCTTGCTCAGAACAAAAAAACTGTGCTTCCTACTCACACGGCCATATCTAGTTCAACTCTGCTTAGGAAACTGACAAGAAAAGTAGCTCCTCTTCAGTCCGATACACTGTACTTGCTGGAAACAGACGCGAGTGCTATTTACACTGTGTATGTCAATGGGAGCACAATAGTGACTCGTGTTACCAGAAAACAACTCTTGCTTGTAGGACCAGAAACTGCTTGTGATTCAACTCCATTTAGGACTGGGAAACAAACGCTAGCTCACCTTACAAGAAACACACTCTGCTTTTGAGAAAAGAGCACTCTTCTACTCTAATGTGTTTCCTATAGTGCCAGAACAGTGAGCTTTCTCAGAACAAAAGAACTGTGCTTCCTACACACACGGCCATATCTAGTTCAATTCTACTTAGGAACCTGACAAGAACAGTAGATCCTATTCAGTCCAATACACTGTACTTGCTGGGAACAGACGCCAGTGCTATTTGTCCTGTGTATGGCAATGGCAGCACAATAGTGACTTTTCTTACCACAAAACAACTATTGCTCGTAGGACCAGAAACTGCATGTGATTCAACTCCATTTAGGATTGGGAAACAAACGCTAGCTCGCCTTACAAGAAACACACTCTGCTTTAGAGAAAAGAGCACTCTTCTACTCTACTGTGTTTCCTATAGGGCCAGAACAGTGAGCTTGCTCAGAACATAAGAACTGTGCTTCCTACACACGGGCCATATCTAGTTCAACTCTGCTTAGGAAACTGACAAGAACAGTAGTTACTTTTCAGTCCAATACACTGTACTTGCTGGGAAAAGACGCGAGTGCTATTTGCACTGTGGATGGCAATAGGAGCACAAAAGTGACTTTCCTTTACAGAAAACAACTCTTGCTCGTAGGACCAGAAACTGCATGTGATTCAACCTCATTTAGGACTGGGAAACAAATGCTAGCTCACCTTACATGAAACACACTCTTCTTTTGAGAAAAGAGCACTCTTCTACTCTACTGTGTTTACTATGTGGTCTGAACAGTGAGCATGCTCAGAACAAAAGAACTGTGCTTCCTACACACATGGGCCATATCTAGTTCAACTCTGCTTAGGAAACTGACAAGAACAGTAGCTCTTCTTCAGTCCAATACACTGTACTTGCTGGGAAAAGACGCGAGTGCTGCTTGCACTGTGCATGGCAATTTTAGCACAATAGTGACTCGTCTTACCAGAAAGCAACTCTTGCTGTAGAACAAAAAACTGCAAGTGACACAACTCCATTTAGGACTGAGAAACAAACGCTAGCTCGCCTTACAAGAAACACACTCTGCTTTAGAGAAAAGAGCACTCTTCTACTCTACTGTGTTTCCTCTTGGGCCAGAACAGTGAGCTTGCTCAGAACATAAGAACTGTGCTTCCTACACACACTAGCCATATCTAGTTCAACTCTGCTTAGGAAACGGACAAGAACAGTAGATCCTCTTCAGTTCAATACACTGTACTTGTGGGGAACAGACGCGAGTGCTATTTGCACTGCGTGTGGCAATTGGAACACAATAGTGACTCGTCTTACCAGGAAACAACTCTTGCTTGTAGGACAAAAAACTGCATGTGACTCAACTCCATTTAGGACTGGGAAACAAACGCTAGCTCGCCTTACAAGAAACACACTCTGCTTTTGAGAAAAGAGCACTCTTCTACTCTACTGTGTTTCCTATGGGGTCCGAACAGTGAGCTTGCTCAGAACAAAAGAACTGTGCTTCCTACACACACAGGCCATATCTAGTTCAACTCTGCTTAGGAAACTGACAAGAACAGTAGTTCCTCTTCAGTCTGATACACTGTACTTGCTGGGAACAGACGCGAGTGCTATTTGCACTGTGTATGTCAATGGGAGCACAATAGTGACTTTCCTTACCAGAAAACAACTCTTGATCATAAGACCAGAAACTGCATGTGATTCAACTCCATTTAGGATTGGGAAACAAATGCTAGTTCGCCTTACATGAAACACACTCTGCTTTTGAGAAAAGAGCACTCTTCTACTCTACTGTGTTTCCTATGGGGTCCGAACAGTGAGCTTGCTCAGAACAAAAGAACTGTGCTTCCTACACACATGGGCCATATCTAGTTCAACTCTGCTTAGGAAACTGACAAGAACAATAGCTCCTCTTCCGTCCAATACACTGTACTTGCAGGGAACAGACGCGAGTGCTATTTGCACTGTGTATGGCAATTGGAGCACAATAGTAACTTCTCTTACCAGAAAACAACTCTTGCTCATAGGACAAAAAACTGCATGTGACTCAACTCCATTTAGGACTGGGAAACAAACGCTAGCTCGACTTCAAAGAAACACACTCTGCTTTTGAGAAAAGAGCACTCTTCTACTGTACTGTGTTTCCTATGTGTTCCGAACTGTGAGCTTGCTCAGAACAAAAGAACTGTGTTTCCTACACACACGGCCATATCTAGTTCAATTCTGCTTAAGAACCTGACAAGAACAGTAGATCCTCTTCAGTCCAATACACTGTACTTGCTGGGAACAGACGCCAGTGCTATTTGTCCTGTGTATGGCAATGGCAGCGCAATAGTGACTCTTCTTACCAGAAAACAACTCTTGCTTGTAGGACCAGAAACTGCATGTGATTCAACTCCATTTAGGACTGGCAAACAAAGGCTAGCTCACCTTACAAGAAACACACTCTGCTTTAGAGAAAAGAGAACTCTTCTACTCTACTGTGTTTCTTATAGGGCCAGAACAGTGAGCCTGCTCAGAACAAAAGAACTGTGCTTCCTACACACGGGCCATATCTAGTTCAACTCTGCTTAGGAAACTGACAAGAACAGTATCTCCTCTTCAGTCCGCTACACTGTACTTGCTGGGAACAGACGCGAGTGCTATTTGCACTGTGTATGTCAATGGGAGCGCAATAGTGACTTTCCTTACCAGAAAACAACTCTTGCTCGTAAGACCAGAAACTGCATGTGATTCCACTCCATTTAGGATTGGGAAACAAATGCTAGCTCGCCTTACATGAAACACACTCTGCTTTTGAGAAAAGAGCACTCTTCTACTCTACTGTGTTTCCTATGGGGTCCGAATAGTGAGCTTGCTCAGAACAAAATAACTGTGCTTCCTACACACATGGGCCATATCTAGTTCAACTCTGCTTAGGAAACTGACAAGAACAATAGCTCCTCTTCTGTCCAATACACTGTACTTGCAGGGAACAGACGCGAGTGCTATTTGCACTGTATATGGCAATTGGAGCACAATAGTAACTTCTCTTACCAGAAAACAACTCTTGCTCGTAGGACAAAAAACTGCATGTGACTCAACTCCATTTAGGACTGGGAAACAAACGCTAGCTAGACTTCCAAGAAACACACTCTGCTTTTGAGAAAAGAGCACTCTTCTACTCTACTGTGTTTCCTAAGTGTTCCGAACAGTGAGCTTGCTCAGAACAAAAAAACTGTGCTTCCTACTCACACGGCCATATCTAGTTCAACTCTGCTTAGGAAACTGACAAGAAAAGTAGCTCCTCTTCAGTCCGATACACTGTACTTGCTGGAAACAGACGCGAGTGCTATTTACACTGTGTATGTCAATGGGAGCACAATAGTGACTCGTCTTACCAGAAAACAACTCTTGCTTGTAGGACCAGAAACTGCATGTGATTCAACTCAATTTAGGACTGGAAAACAAAGGCTAGCTCACCTTACAAGAAACACACTCTGCTTTAGAGAAAAGAGCACTCTTCTACTCTACTGTGTTTCTTATAGGGCCAGTACAGTGAGCTTGCTCAGAACAAAAGAACTGTGCTTCCTACACACGGGCCATATCTAGTTCAACTCTGCTTAGGAAACTGACAAGAACAGTAGCTCCTCTTCAGTCCGATACACTGTACTTGTTGGGAACAGACGCGAGTGCTATTTGCACTGTGTATGTCAATGGGAGCACAATAGTGACTTTCCTTACCAGAAAACAACTCTTGCTCGTAGGACCACAAACTGCATGTGATTCAACTCCATTTAGGATTAGGAAACAAATGCGAGCTCGCCTTACATGAAACACACTCTGCTTTTGAGTAAAGAGCACTCTTCTACTCTACTGTGTTTCCTATGGGGTCCGAATAGTGAGCTTGCTCAGAACAAAAGAATTGTGCTTCCTGCACACACAGGCCATATCTAGTTCAACTCTGCTTAGGAAACTGACAAGAACAATAGCTCCTCTTCCGTCCAATACACTGTACTTGCAGGGAACAGACGCGAGTGCTATTTGTACTGTGTATGGCAATTGGAGCACAATAGTAACTTCTCTTACCAGAAAACAACTCTTGCTCGTAGGACAAAAAACTGCCTGTGACTCAACTCCATTTAGGACTGGGAAACAAACGCTAGCTCGACTTCCAAGAAACACACTCTGCTTTTGAGAAAAGAGCACTCTTCTACTCTACTGTGTTTCCTATGTGTTCCGAACAGTGAGCTAGCTCAGAACAAAAAAACTGTGCTTCCTACTCACACGGCCATATCTAGTTCAACTCTGCTTAGGAAACTGACAAGAACAGTAGCTCCTCTTCAGTCCGATACACTGTACTTGCTGGAAACAGACGCGAGTGCTATTTGCACTGTGTATGTCAATGGGAGCACAATAGTGACTGGTATTACCAGAAAACAACTCTTGCTTGTAGGACCAGAAACTGCATGTGATTCAACTCCATTTAGGACAGGCAAACAAAGGCTAGCTCACCTTACAAGAAACACACTCTGCTTTAGAGAAAAGAGCACTCTTCTACTCTACTGTGTTTCTTATAGGGCCAGAACAGTGAGCTTGCTCAAAACAAAAGAACTGTGCTTCCTACACACGGGCCATATCTAGTTCAACTCTGCTTAGGAAACTGACAAGAACAGTAGCTCCTCTTCAGTCCGATACACTGTACTTGCTGGGAACAGACGCGAGTGCTATTTGCACTGTGTATGTCATTGGGAGCGCAGTAGTGACTTTCCTTACCAGAAAACAACTCTTGCTCGTAAGACCAGAAACTGCATGTGATTCAACTCCATTTAGGATTGGGAAACAAATGCTAGCTCGCCTTATATGAAACACACTCTGCTTTTGAGAAAAGAGCACTCTTCTACCCTACTGTGTTTCCTATGGTTTCCGAACAGTGAGCTTGCTCAGAACAAAAGAACTGTGCTTCCTACACACATGGGCCATATCTAGTTCAACTCTGCTTAGGAAACTGACAAGAACAATAGCTCCTATTCCGTCCATACACTGTACTTGCAGGGAACAGACGCGAGTGCTATTTGCACTGTGTATGGCAATTGGAGCACAATAGTGACTTCTCTTACCAGAAAACAACTCTTGCTCGTAGGACCAGAAACTGCATGTGATTTAACTCCATTTAGGACAGGGAAACAAATGCTAGCTCGCCTTAAAAGAAACACAATCTGCTTTTGAGAAAAAAGCACTCTTCTACTCTACTGTGTTTCCTATGGGGTCCGAACAGTGAGCTTGCTCAGAACAAAAAAACTGTGCTTCCTACACACACGGCCATATCTAGTTCAATTCTACTTAGGAACCTGACAAGAACAGTAGATCCTATTCAGTCCAATACACTGTACTTGCTGGGAACAGACGCCAGTGCTATTTGTCCTGTGTATGGCAATGGCAGCGCAATAGTGACTCTTCTTACCACAAAACAACTATTGCTCGTAGGACCAGAAACTGCATGTGATTCAACTCCATTTAGGATTGGGAAACAAACTCTAGCTCGCCTTACAAGAAACAAACTCTTCTTTAGAGAAAAGAGCACTCTTCTACTCTACTGTGTTTCCTATAGGGCCAGAACAGTGAGCTTGCTCAGAACATAAGAACTGTGCTTCCTACACACGGGCCATATCTAGTTCAACTCTGCTTAGGAAACTGACAAGAACAGTAGCTCCTTTTCAGTCCAATACACTGTACTTGCTGGGAAAAGACGCGAGTGCTATTTGCACTGTGGATGGCAATAGGAGCACAAAAGTGACTTTCCTTTACAGAAAACAACTCTTGCTCGTAGGACCAGAAACTGCATGTGATTCAACTCCATTTAGGACTGGGAAACAAATGCTAGCTCGCCTTACATGAAACACACTCTGCTTTTGAGAAAAGAGCACTCTTCTACTCTACTGTGTTTACTATGTGGTCCGAACAGTGAGCATGCTCAGAACAAAAGAACTGTGCTTCCTACACACACGGGCCATATCTAGTTCAACTCTGCTTAGGAAACTGACAAGAACAGTAGCTCCTCTTCAGTCCAATACACTGTACTTGCTGGGAAAAGACGCGAGTGCTATTTGCACTGTGTATGGCAATTTTAGCACAATAGTGACTCGTCTTACCAGAAAGCAACTCTTGCTGTAGGACAAAAAACTGCAAGTGACACAACTCCATTTAGGACTGGGAAACAAAGGCTAGCTCGCCTTACAAGAAACACACTCTGCTTTAGAGAAAAGAGCACTCTTCTACTCTACTGTGTTTCTTCTGGGGCCAGAACAGTGAGCTTGCTCAGAACATAAGAACTGTGCTTACTACACACACGGGCCATATCTAGTTCAACTCTGCTTAGGAAACGGACAAGAACAGTAGATCCTCTTCAGTCCAATACACTGTACATGTGGGGAACAGACGCGAGTGCTATTTGTACTGTGTATGGCAATTGGAGCACAATAGTGACTCGTCTTACCAGGAAACAACTCTTGCTCCTAGGACAAAAAACTGCATGTGACTCAACTCCATTTAGGCCTGGGAAACAAACGCTAGCTCGCTTTACAAGAAACACACTCTGCTTTTGAGAAAAAGCACTCTTCTTCTCTACTGTGTTTCCTATGGTGTCCGAACAGTGAGCTTGTTCAGAACAAAAGAACTGTGCTTCCTACACACACGGCCATATCTAGTTCAATTCTGCTTAGGAAACTGACAAGAACAATAGCTCCTCTTCCATCCAATACACTGTACTTGCAGGGAACAGACCCGAGTGCTATTTGCACTGTGTATGGCAATTGGAGCGCAATAGTAACTTCTCTTACCAGAAAACAACTCTTGCTCGTAGGACAAAAAACTGCATGTGACTCAACTCCATTTAGGACTGGGAAACAAACGCTAGCTCGACTTCCAAGAAACACACTCTGCTTTTGAGAAAAGAGCACTCTTCTACTCTACTGTGTTTCCTATGTGTTCCGAACAGTGAGCTTGCTCAGAACAAAAGAACTGTGCTTCCTACTCACACGGCCATATCTAGTTCAACTCTGCTTAGGAAACTGACAAGAACAGTAGCTCCTCTTCAGTCCGATACACTGTACTTGCTGGAAACAGACGCGAGTGCTATTTGCACTGTGTATGTCAATGGGAGCACAATAGTGACTGGTATTACCAGAAAACAACTCTTGCTTGTAGGACCAGAAACTGCATGTGATTCAACTCCATTTAGGACAGGCAAACAAAGGCTAGCTCACCTTACAAGAAACACACTCTGCTTTAGAGAAAAGAGCACTCTTCTACTCTACTGTGTTTCTTATAGGGCCAGAACAGTGAGCTTGCTCAAAACAAAAGAACTGTGCTTCCTACACATGGGCCATATCTAGTTCAACTCTGCTTAGGAAACTGACAAGAACAGTAGCTCCTCTTCAGTCCGATACACTGTACTTGCTGGGAACAGACGCGAGTGCTATTTGCACTGTGTATGTCATTGGGAGCGCAGTAGTGACTTTCCTTACCAGAAAACAACTCTTGCTCGTAAGACCAGAAACTGCATGTGATTCAACTCCATTTAGGATTGGGAAACAAATGCTAGCTCGCCTTATATGAAACACACTCTGCTTTTGAGAAAAGAGCACTCTTCTGCCCTACTGTGTTTCCTATGGTTTCCGAACAGTGAGCTTGCTCAGAACAAAAGAACTGTGCTTCCTACACACATGGGCCATATCTAGTTCAACTCTGCTTAGGAAACTGACAAGAACAATAGCTCCTATTCCGTCCATACACTGTACTTGCAGGGAACAGACGCGAGTGCTATTTGCACTGTGTATGGCAATTGGAGCACAATAGTGACTTCTCTTACCAGAAAACAACTCTTGCTCGTAGGACCAGAAACTGCATGTGATTTAACTCCATTTAGGACAGGGAAACAAATGCTAGCTCGCCTTAAAAGAAACACAATCTGCTTTTGAGAAAAAAGCACTCTTCTACTCTACTGTGTTTCCTATGGGGTCCGAACAGTGAGCTTGCTCAGAACAAAAAAACTGTGCTTCCTAACCACATTGCCATATCTAGTTCAATTCTACTTAGGAACCTGACAAGAAAAGTAGATCCTATTCAGTCCAATACACTGTACTTGCTGGGAACAGACGCCAGTGCTATTTGTCCTGTGTATGGCAATGGCAGCGCAATATTGACTCTTCTTACCACAAAACAACTGTTGCTCGTAGGACCAGAAACTGCATGTGATTCAACTCCATTTAGGATTGGGAAACAAACTCTAGCTCGCCTTACAAGAAACACACTCTTCTTTAGAGAAAAGAGCACTCTTCTACTCTACTGTGTTTCCTATAGGGCCAGAACAGTGAGCTTGCTCAGAACATAAGAACTGTGCTTCCTACACACGGGCCATATCTAGTTCAACTCTGCTTAGGAAACTGACAAGAACAGTAGCTCCTTTTCAGTCCAATACACTGTACTTGCTGGGAAAAGACGCGAGTGCTATTTGCACTGTGGATGGCAATAGGAGCACAAAAGTGACTTTCCTTTACAGAAAACAACTCTTGCTCGTAGGACCAGAAACTGCATGTGATTCAACTCCATTTAGGACTGGGAAACAAATGCTAGCTCGCCTTACATGAAACACACTCTGCTTTTGAGAAAAGAGCACTCTTCTACTCTACTGTGTTTACTATGTGGTCCGAACAGTGAGCATGCTCAGAACAAAAGAACTGTGCTTCCTACACACACGGGCCATATCTAGTTCAACTCTGCTTAGGAAACTGACAAGAACAGTAGCTCCTCTTCAGTCCAATACACTGTACTAGCTGGGAAAAGACGCGAGTACTATTTGCACTGTGTATGGCAATTTTAGCACAATAGTGACTCGTCTTACCAGAAAGCAACTCTTGCTGTAGGACAAAAAACTGCAAGTGACACAACTCCATTTAGGAATGGGAAACAAAGGCTAGCTCGCCTTACAAGAAACACACTCTGCTTTAGAGAAAAGAGCACTCTTCTACTCTACTGTGTTTCTTCTGGGGCCAGAACAGTGAGCTTGCTCAGAACATAAGAACTGTGCTTACTACACACACGGGCCATATCTAGTTCAACTCTGCTTAGGAAACGGACAAGAACAGTAGATCCTCTTCAGTCCAATACACTGTACATGTGGGGAACAGACGCGAGTGCTATTTGTACTGTGTATGGCAATTGGAGCACAATAGTGACTCGTCTTACCAGGAAACAACTCTTGCTCGTAGGACAAAAAACTGCATGTGACTCAACTCCATTTAGGCCTGGGAAACAAACGCTAGCTCGCTTTACAAGAAACACACTCTGCTTTTGAGAAAAAGCACTCTTCTTCTCTACTGTGTTTCCTATGGTGTCCGAACAGTGAGCTTGTTCAGAACAAAAGAACTGTGCTTCCTACACACACAGCCATATCTAGTTCAATTCTGCTTAAGAACCTGACAAAAACAGTAGATCCTCTTCAGTCCAATACACTCTACTAGCTGGGAACAGACGCCAGTGCTATTTGTCCTGTGTATGGCAATGGCAGCGCAATAGTGACTCTTCTTACCAGAAAACAACTCTTGCTTGTAGGACCAGAAACTGCATGTGATTCAACTCCATTTAGGAATGGCAAACAAAGGCTAGCTCACCTTACAAGAAACACACTCTGCTTTAGAGAAAAGAGCACTCTTCTACTCTACTGTGTTTCTTATAGGGCCAGAAGAGTGAGCTTGCTCAGAACAAAAGGACTGTGCTTCCTACACACGGGCCATATCTAGTTCAACTCTGCTTAGGAAACTGACAAGAACAGTAGCTCCTCTTCAGTCCGATACACTGTACTTGCTGGGAACAGACGCGAGTGCTATTTGCACTGTGTATGTCAATGGGAGCGCAATAGTGACTTTCCTTACCAGAAAACAACTCTTGCTCGTAAGACCAGAAACTGCATGTGATTCAACTCCATTTAGGATTGGGAAACAAATGCTAGCTCGCCTTACATGAAACACACTCTGCTTTTGAGAAAAGAGCACTCTTCTACTCTACTGTGTTTCCTATGGGGTCCGAATAGTGAGCTTGCTCAGAACAAAAGAACTGTGCTTCCTACACACATGGGCCATATCTAGTTCAACTCTGCTTAGGAAACTGACAAGAACAATAGCTCCTCTTCTGTCTAATACACTGTACTTGCAGGGAACAGACGCGAGTGCTATTTGCACTGTGTATGGCAATTGGAGCACAATAGTAACTTCTCTTACCAGAAAACAACTCTTGCTCGTAGGACAAAAAACTGCATGTGACTCAACTCCATTTAGGACTGGGAAACAAACGCTAGCTCAACTTCAAAGAAACACACTCTGCTTTTGAGAAAAGAGCACTCTTCTACTCTACTGTGTTTCCTATGTGTTCCGAACAGTGAGCTTGCTCAGAACAAAAAAACTGTGCTTCCTACTCACACGGCCATCGCTAGTTCAACTCTGCTTAGGAAACTGACAAGAACAGTAGCTCCTCTTCAGTCCGATACACTGTACTTGCTGGAAACAGACGCGAGTGCTATTTGCACTGTGTATGTCAATGGGAGCACAATAGTGACTCGTCTTACCAGAAAACAACTCTTGCTTGTAGGACCAGAAACTGCATGTGATTCAACTCCATTTAGGACTGGCAAACAAAGGCTAGCTCACCTTACAAGAAACACACTCTGCTTTTGAGAAAAGAGCACTCTTCTACTCTAATGTGTTTCCTATAGTGCCAGAACAGTGAGCTTCCTCAGAACAAAAGAACTGTGCTTCTTACACACACGGCCATATCTAGTTCAATTCTACTTAGGAACCTGACAAGAACAGTAGATCCTATTCAGTCCAATACACTGTACTTGCTGGGAACAGACGCCAGTGCTATTTGTCCTGTGTATGGCAATGGCAGCGCAATGGTGACTTTTCTTACCACAAAACAACTCTTGCTCGTAGGACCAGAAACTGCATGTGATTCAACTCCATTTAGGATTGTTAAACAAACACTAGCTCGCCTTACAAGAAACACACTCTGCTTTAGAGAAAAGAGCACTCTTCTACTCTACTGTGTTTCCTATATGGCCAGAACAGTGAGCTTGCTCAGAAAATAAGAACTGTGCTTCCTACACACGGGCCATATCTAGTTCAACTCTGCTTAGGAAACTGACAAGAACAGTAGTTACTTTTCAGTCCAATACACTGTACTTGCTGGGAAAAGACGCGAGTGCTATTTGCACTGTGTATGGCAATTTTAGCACAATAGTGACTCGTCTTACCAGAAAGCAACTCTTGCTGTAGAACAAAAAACTGCAAGTGACACAACTCCATTTAGGACTGGGAAACAAACGCTAGCTCGCCTTACAAGAAACACACTCTGCTTTTGAGAAAAGAGCACTCTTCTACTCTACTGTGTTTCTTATAGGGCCCGTACAGTGAGCATGCTCAGAACAAAAGAACTGTGCTTCCTACACACGGGCCATATCTAGTTCAACTCTGCTTAGGAAACTGACAAGAACAGTAGTTCCTCTTCAGTCTGATACACTGTACTTACTGGGAACAGACGCGAGTGCTATTTGCACTGTGTATGTCAATGGGAGCACAATAGTGACTTTCCTTACCAGAAAACAACTCTTGCTCATAAGACCAGAAACTGCATGTGATTCAACTCCATTTAGGATTGGGAAACAAATGCTAGTTCGCCTTACATGAAACACACTCTGCTTTTGAGAAAAGAGCACTCTTCTACTCTACTGTGTTTCCTATGGGGTCCGAACAGTGAGCTTGCTCAGAACAAAAGAACTGTGCTTCCTACACACATGGGCCTTATCTAGTTCAACTCTGCTTAGGAAACTGACAAGAACAATAGCTCCTCTTCCGTCCAATACACTGTACTTGCAGGGAACAGACGCGAGTGCTATTTGCACTGTGTATGGCAATTGGAGCACAATAGTAACTTCTCTTACCAGAAAACAACTCTTGCTCGTAGGACAAAAAACTGCATGTGACTCAACTCCATTTAGGACTGGGAAACAAACGCTAGCTCGACTTCCAAGAAACACACTCTGCTTTTGAGAAAAGAGCACTCTTCTACTCTACTGTGTTTCCTATGTGTTCCGAACAGTGAGCTTGCTCAGAACAAAAGAACTGTGCTTCCTACTCACACGGCCATATCTAGTTCAACTCTGCTTAGGAAACTGACAAGAAAAGTAGCTCCTCTTCAGTCCGATACACTGTACTTGCTGGAAACAGACGCGAGTGCTATTTGCACTGTGTATGTCAATGGGAGCACAATAGTGACTCGTCTTACCAGAAAACAACTCTTGCTTGTAGGACCAGAAACTGCATGTGATTCAACTCCATTTAGGACTGGCAAACAAAGGCTAGCTCACCTTACAAGAAACACACTCTGCTTTAGAGAAAAGAGCAGTCTTCTACAATACTGTGTTTCTTATAGGGCCAGAACAGTGAGCTTGCTCAGAACAAAAGAACTGTGCTTCCTACACACATGGGCCATATCTAGTTCAACTCTGCTTAGGAAACTGACAAGAACAGTAGCTCCTCTTCATTCCGATACACTGTACTTGCTGGGAACAGACTCGAGTGCTATTTGCACTGTGTATGGCAAAGGGAGTGCAATAGTGACTTTCCTTACCAGAAAACAACTCTTGCTCGTAGGACCAGAAACTGCATGTGATTCAACTCCGTTTAGGACTGGGAAACAATGGCTAGCTCGCCTTACAAGAAACACAATCTGCTTTTGAGAAAAGAGCACTCTTTTACTCTACTGTGTTTCCTATAGGGCCAAAACAGTGAGCTTGCTCAGAACAAAAGAATTGTGCTTCCTACACACACGGCCATATTTAGTTCAATTCTGCTTAGGAACCTGACAAGTACAGTAGATCCTCTTCAGTCCAATACACTGTACTTGCTGGAAACAGACGCCAGTGCTATTTGTCCTGTGTATGGCAATGGCAGGGCAACAGTGACTATTCATACCATAAAAAAACTCTTTCTCCTAGGACGAGAAACTGCATGTGATTCAACTCCATTTAGGACTGGGAAACAAACGCTAGCTCTCCTTACAAGAAACACACTCTGCTTTAGAAAAAGAGCACTCTTCTACTCTACTATGTTTCCTACAGACCCGAACAGTGAGCTTGCTCAGAACAAAAGAACTGTGCTTCCCACACACGGGCCTTATCTAGTTCAACTCTGCTTAGGAAACTGACAAGAACAGTAGATCCTCTTCAGTCCAATACACTGTACTTGCTGGGAACAGACGCCAGTGCTATTTGCACTGTGTATGGCAATTGGAGCACAATAGTGATTCGTCTTACCAGAAAACAACTCTTGCTCATAGGACCAGAAACTGTATGTGATTCAACTCCATTTAGGACTGGGAAACAAACGCTAGCTCGCCTTACAAGAAACACACTCTGCTTTTGAGAAAAGAGCACTCTTCTACTCTATTGTGTTTCCTATAGGTTCCGAACAGTGAGCTTGCTCAGAACAAAAGAACTGTGCTTCCTACACACACGGCCATATCTAGTTCAATTCTGCTTAGGAACCGGACCAGAGAAGTAGATCCTCTTCAGTCCAATAATGTACTTCCTGGGAACAGACGCCAGTGCTATTTGTCCTGTGTATGGCAATGGCAGTGCAATAGTGACTATTCTTACCATAAAACAACTCTTGCTCGTAGGACCAGAAACTGCATGTGATTCCACTCCATTTAGGACTGGGACACAAACGCTAGCTCGCCTTACAAGAAACACACTCTGCTTTAGAGAAAAGAGCACTCTTCTACTCTACTGTGTTTCCTATGGGGTCCAAACAGTGAGTTGCTCAGAACAAAACAACTGTGCTTCCTACACACGGGCCTTATCTAGTTCAACTCTGCTTAGGAAACTGACAAGACAGTAGCTCCTCTTCTGTCCGATACACTGTACTTGCTGGGAACAGACACCAGTGCTATTTGCACTGTGTATGGCAATGGGAGCACAATAGTGACTTTCCTTACCAGAAAACAACTCTTGCTCATAGGACCAGAAACTGCCTGTGACTCAAGTCCATTTAGGACTGGGAAACAAACACTAGCTCACCTTACAAGAAACACACTGTGTTTTTGAGAAAAGAGCACTCTTCTACTCTACTGTGTTTCCTATAGGGTCCGAACAGTGAGCTTGCTCAGAACAAAAGAACTGTGCTTCCTACACACACGGCCATATCTAGTTCAATTCTGCTTAGGAACCTGACCAGAGCAGTAGATCCTCTTCAGTCCAATAATGTACTTCCTGGGAACAGACGCCAGTGCTATTTGTCCTGTGTATGGCAATGGCAGCGCAATAGTGACTATTCTTACCATAAAACAACTCTTGCTCGTAGGACCAGAAACTGCATGTGTTTCCACTCCATTTAGGACTGGGAAACAAATGCTAGCTCGCCTTACAAGAAACACACTCTGCTTTAGAGAAAAGAGCACTCTTCTACTCTACTGTGTTTCCTATGGGGTCCAAACAGTGAGCTTGCTCAGAACAAAAGAACTGTGCTTCCTACACACGGGCCTTATCTAGTTCAACTCTGCTTAAGAAACTGACAAGACAGTAGCTCCTCTTCTGTCCGATACACTGTACTTGCTGGGAACAGACGCCAGTGCTATTTGCACTGTGTATGGCAATGGGAGCACAAAAGTGACTTTCCTTAACAGAAAACAACTCTTGCTCGTAGGACCAGAAACTGCCTGTGACTCAAGTCCATTTAGGACTGGGAAACAAACGCTAGCTCGCCTTACAAGAAACACACTCTGCTTTTGAGAAAAGAGCACTCTTCTACTCTACTGTGTTTCCTATGGGGTCCAAACAGTGAGCTTGCTCTGAACAAAAGAACTGTGCTTCCTACACACACGGCCATATCTAGTTCAATTCTGCTTTGGAACCTGACCAGAGCAGTAGATCCTCTTCAGTCCAATACACTGTACTTGCTGGGAAAAGACGCCAGTGCGATTTGTCCTGTGTATGGCAATGGCAGCGCAATAGTGACTAATCTTACCATAAAACAACTCTTGCTCGTAGGACCACAAACTGCATGTGATTCAACTCCATTTAGGAATGGGAAAAAAACGCTAGCTCGCCTTACAAGAAACTCACTCTGCTTTAGAGAAAAGAGCACTCTTCTACTCTACTGTGTTTCCTATGGGGTCCAAACAGTGAGCTTGCACAGAACAAAAGAACTGTGCTTCCTACACACACGGACCATATCTAGTTCAACTCTGCTTAGGAAACAGACAAGAACAGTAGCCCCTATTCAGTCCAATACACTGTACTTGCTGGGAAAAGACGCGAGTGCTATTTGCCTTGTGTAGGGCAAGGGGAGCACAATAGTGACTTTCCTTACCAGAAAACAACTCTTGTTCATAGGACCAGAAACTGCATGTGATTCAACTCCATTTAGGACTAGGAAACAAACCCAGGCTCGCCTTACAAAAACATACTCTGCTTTTGAGAAAAGAGCACTCTTCTACTCTACTGTGTTTCCTATAGGGCCAGAACAGTGAGCTTGCTCAGAACATAAGCACTGTGCTTCCTACACACACGGGCCATATCTAGTTCAACTCTGCTTAGGAAACTGACAAGAACAGTAGCTCCTCTTCAGTTCGATACACTGTACTTGCTGAGAACAGACGCGAGTGCTATTTGTACTGTGTATGGCAATTGGAGCACAATAGTGACTCGTCTTACCAGAAAACAACTCTTGCTCATAGGACAAAAAACTGCATGTGACTCAACTCCATTTAGGACTGGGAAACAAACGCTAGCTCGCCTTACAAGAAACACACTTTGCTTTTGAAAAAAGAGCACTCTTCTACTCTACTGTGTTTCCTATAGGGCAAGAACAGTGAGCTTGCTCAGAACAAATGAACTGTGCTTCCTAGACACACGGGACATATCTAGTTCAACTCTGCTTAGGAAACTGAGAAGAACAGTAGCTCCTCTTCAGTCCAATACACTGTACTTGCTGGGAACAGACGCATGTGCTATTTGCACTGTGAATGGCAATGGGAGCGCAATAGTGACTTTCCTTACCATAAAAAAAACTCTTGCTCCTAGGACCAGAAACTGCATGTGATTCCACTCCATTTAGGACTGGGACACAAACGCTAGCTCGCCTTACAAGAAACACACTGCTTTAGAGAAAAGAGCACTTTTCTACTCTACTGTGTTTCCTATGGGTCCAAATAGTGAGCTTGCTCAGAACAAAAGAACTGTGCTTCCTACACACACGGACCATATGTAGTTGAACTGTGCTTAGGAAACTGACAAGAACAGTAGCTACTCTTCAGTCCAATACTGTACTTCCTGGGAACAGACGCGAGTGCTCTTTACACTTTGTATGGCAATGAGAGCGCAATAGTGACTTTCCTTACCAGAAAACAACTCTTGCTCGTAGGACCACAAACTGCATGTGATTCAACGCCATTTAGGACTGGAAAACAAATGCTAGCTCGCCTTACAAGAAACACACTCCACTCTGCTTTTGAGAAAAGAGCACTCTTCTACTCTACTGAGTTTCCTATGGGGTCCAAACAGTGAGCTTGCTCAGAACTAAAGAACTGTGCTTCCTACACACATGGACCATATCTAGTTCAACTCTGCTTATGAAACTGACAAGAACAGTAGCTCCTATTCAGTCCAATACACTGTACTTGCTGGGAACAGACCCGAGTGCTATTTGCACTGTGTATGGCATTTGGAGCACAATAGTGACTCTTCTTACCAGAAAACAACTCTTGCTCGTAGGAACAAAAACTGCATGTGACTCAACTCCATTTAGGACTGGGAAAAAAAAAGCTAGCTCGCCTTAAAAGAAACACAATCTGCTTTTGAGAAAAAAGCACTCTTCTACTCTACTGTGTTTCCTACAGGGCCAGAACAGTGAGCTTGCCTAGAACAAAAGAACTCTCCTTCCTAAACACACGGGCCATATCTAGTTCAACTCTTCTTAGGAAACTGACAAAAACAGTAGCTCCTCTTCAGTCCAATACACTGTACTTGCTGGGAACAGACGGGAGGGCTATTTGCACTGTTTATGGCAATGGGAGTGCAATATTTACTTTCCTTACCAGAAAACAACTCTTGCTCGTAGGACCAGAAACTGCATGTGATTCCACTCCAGTTAGGAATGGGAAAAAAAAAGCTAGCTCGCCTTAAAAGAAACACACTCTGCTTTTGAGAAAAAAGCACTCTTCTACTCTACTGTGTTTCCTATGGGGTCCGAACAGTGAGCTTGCTCAGAACAAAAAAACTGTGCTTCCTACAAAAACGGCCATATCTAGTTCAAGTCTGCTTAGGAACCAGACAAGAACAGTAGATCCTCTTCAGCCCAATACACTGTACTTGCTGGGAACAGACGCCAGTGCTATTTGAACTGTATATGGCAATGGGAGCGCACTAGTGACTCTTCTTACCAGAAAACAACTCTTGCTCGTAGTACCAGAAACTGCATGGGATTCAACTCCATTTAGGACTGGGACACAAACGCTATCTCGCCTTACAAGAAACACACTCTGCTTTAGAGAAAAGAGCACTCTTCTACTCTACTGTGTTTCCTATAGGGCCAGAACAGTGAGCTTGCTCAGAACATAAGAACTGTGCTTCCTACACACACGGGCCTTATCTAGTTCAACTCTGCTTAGGAAACTGACAAGAACTGTAGCTCCTCTTCAGTCCCATACACTGTACTTGCTGGGAACAGACGTGAGTGCTATTTGCACTGTGTATGCAATGGGAGCGCAATAGTGACTTTCCTTACCAGAAAACAACTCTTGCTCATAGGACCAGAAACTGCATGTGATTCAACTCCATTTAGGACAGGGAAACAAGCGCTAGCTCGCCTTATAAGAAACACACTCTGCTTTTGAGAAAAGAGCACTCTTCTACTCTACTGTGTTTCCTATGGGGTCCGAACAGTGAGCTTGCTCAGAACAAAAGAACTGTGCTTCCTACACACACGGCCATATCTAGTTCAATTCTGCTTAGGAACCTGACCAGAGCAGTAGATCCTATTCAGTCCAATACACTGTACTTGCTGGGAAAAGACGCCAGTGCTATTTGTCCTGTGTATGGCAATGGCAGCGCAATAGTGACTCTTCTTACCATAAAACAACTCTTGCTCGTAGGACTAGAAACTGCATGTGATTCAACTCCATTTAGGACTGGGAAACAAACGCTAGCTCGCCTAACGAGAAACACACTCTGCTTTAGGGAAAAGAGCACTCTTCTACTCTATTGTGTTTCCTAAAGGGCCAGAACAGTGAGCTTGCTCAGAAAAAAAGAACTGTGCTTCCTACACACGGGCCATAACTAGTTCAACTCTGCTTAGGAAACTGACAAGAACAGTAGCTCCTCTTCAGTCCGATACACTGTACTTGCTGGGAACAGACGCGAGTGCTATTTGCACTGTGTATGGCAATAGGAGCACAATAGTGACTTTCCTTACCAGAAAACAACTCTTGCTTGTAGGACCAGAAACTGCATGTCATTCAACTCCATTTAGGACTGGGAAACAAATGCTAGCTCGCCTTACAAGAAACACACTCTGCTTTTGAGAAAAGAGCACTCTTCTACTCTACTGTGTTTCCTATAGGGCCAGAACAGTGAGCTTGCTCAGAACATAAGAACTGTGCTTCCTACACACGGGCCATATCTAGTTCAACTCTGCTTAGGAAACTGACAAGAACAGTAGCTCCTTTTCAGTCCAATACACTGTACTTGCTGGGAAAAGACGCGAGTGCTATTTGCACTGTGGATGGCAATAGGAGCACAAAAGTGACTTTCCTTTACAGAAAACAACTCTTGCTCGTAGGACCAGAAACTGCATGTGATTCAACTCCATTTAGGACTGGGAAACAAATGCTAGCTCGCCTTACATGAAACACACTCTGCTTTTGAGAAAAGAGCACTCTTCTACTCTACTGTGTTTACTATGTGGTCCGAACAGTGAGCATGCTCAGAACAAAAGAACTGTGCTTCCTACACACACGGGCCATATCTAGTTCAACTCTGCTTAGGAAACTGACAAGAACAGTAGCTCCTCTTCAGTAAAATACACTGTACTTGCTGGGAAAAGACGCGAGTGCTATTTGCACTGTGTATGGCAATTTTAGCACAATAGTGACTCGTCTTACCAGAAAGCAACTCTTGCTGTAGGACAAAAAACTGCAAGTGACACAACTCCATTTAGGACTGGGAAACAAACGCTAGCTCGGCTTACAAGAAACACACTCTGCTTTAGAGAAAAGAGCACTCTTCTACTCTACTGTGTTTCTTCTGGGGCCAGAACAGTGAGCTTGCTCAGAACATAAGAACTGTGCTTACTACACACACGGGCCATATCTAGTTCAACTCTGCTTAGGAAACGGACAAGAACAGTAGATCCTCTTCAGTCCAATACACTGTACATGTGGGGAACAGACGCGAGTGCTATTTGTACTGTGTATGGCAATTGGAGCACAATAGTGACTCGTCTTACCAGGAAACAACTCTTGCTCGTAGGACAAAAAACTGCATGTGACTCAACTCCATTTAGGCCTGGGAAACAAACGCTAGCTCGCCTTACAAGAAACACACTCTGCTTTTGAGAAAAAGCACTCTTCTTCTCTACTGTGTTTCCTATGGTGTCCGAACAGTGAGCTTGTTCAGAACAAATGAACTGTGCTTCCTACACACACGGCCATATCTAGTTCAATTCTGCTTAAGAACCTGACAACAACAGTAGATCCTCTTCAGTCCAATACACTCTACTTGGTGGGAACAGATGCCAGTGCTATTTGTCCTGTGTATGGCAATGGCAGCGCAATAGTGACTCTTCTTACCAGAAAACAACTCTTGCTCGTAAGACCAGAAACTGCATGTGATTCAACTCCATTTAGGAATGGCAAACAAAGGCTAGCTCACCTTACAAGAAACACACTCTGCTTTAGAGAAAAGAGCACTCTTCTACTCTACTGTGTTTCTTATAGGGCCACAAGAGTGAGCTTGCTCAGAACAAAAGGACTGTGCTTCCTACACACGGGCCATATCTAGTTCAACTCTGCTTAGGAAACTGACAAGAACAGTAGCTCCTCTTCAGTCCGATACACTGTACTTGCTGGGAACAGACGCGAGTGCTATTTGCACTGTGTATGTCAATGGGAGCGCAATAGTGACTTTCCTTACCAGAAAACAACTCTTGCTCGTAAGACCAGAAACTGCATGTGATTCAACTCCATTTAGGATTGGGAAACAAATGCTAGCTCGCCTTACATGAAACACACTCTGCTTTTGAGAAAAGAGCACTCTTCTACTCTACTGTGTTTCCCATGGGGTCCGAATAGTGAGCTTGCTCAGAACAAAAGAACTGTGCTTCCTACACACATGGGCCATATCTAGTTCAACTCTGCTTAGGAAACTGACAAGAACAATAGTCCTCTTCTGTCCAATACACTGTACTTGCAGGGAACAGACGCGAGTGCTATTTGCACTGTGTATGGCAATTGGAGCACAATAGTAACTTCTCTTACCAGAAAACAACTCTTGCTCGTAGGACAAAAAACTGCATGTGACTCAACTCCATTTAGGACTGGGAAACAAACGCTAGCTCGACTTCCAAGAAACACACTCTGCTTTTGAGAAAAGAGCACTCTTTAACTCTACTGTGTTTCCTATGTGTTCCGAACAGTGAGCTTGCTCAGAACAAAAAAACTGTGCTTTCTACTCACACGGCCATATCTAGTTCAACTCTGCTTAGGAAACTGACAAGAACAGTAGCTCCTCTTCAGTCCGATACACTGTACTTGCTGGAAACAGACGCGAGTGCTATTTACACTGTGTATGTCAATGGGAGCACAATAGTGACTCGTGTTACCAGAAAACAACTCTTGCTTGTAGGACCAGAAACTGCTTGTGATTCAACTCCATTTAGGACTGGGAAACAAACGCTAGCTCACCTTACAAGAAACACACTCTGCTTTTGAGAAAAGAGCACTCTTCTACTCTAATGTGTTTCCTATAGTGCCAGAACAGTGAGCTTTCTCAGAACAAAAGAACTGTGCTTCCTACACACACGGCCATATCTAGTTCAATTCTACTTAGGAACCTGACAAGAACAGTAGATCCTATTCAGTCCAATACACTGTACTTGCTGGGAACAGACGCCAGTGCTATTTGTCCTGTGTATGGCAATGGCAGCACAATAGTGACTTTTCTTACCACAAAACAACTATTGCTCGTAGGACCAGAAACTGCATGTGATTCAACTCCATTTAGGATTGGGAAACAAACGCTAGCTCGCCTTACAAGAAACACACTCTGCTTTAGAGAAAAGAGCACTCTTCTACTCTACTGTGTTTCCTATAGGGCCAGAACAGTGAGCTTGCTCAGAACATAAGAACTGTGCTTCCTACACACGGGCCATATCTAGTTCAACTCTGCTTAGGAAACTGACAAGAACAGTAGTTACTTTTCAGTCCAATACACTGTACTTGCTGGGAAAAGATGCGAGTGCTATTTGCACTGTGGATGGCAATAGGAGCACAAAAGTGACTTTCCTTTCCAGAAAACAACTCTTGCTCGTAGGGACCAGAAACTGCATGTGATTCAACCTCATTTAGGACTGGGAAACAAATGCTAGCTCACCTTACATGAAACACACTCTTCTTTTGAGAAAAGAGCACTCTTCTACTCTACTGTGTTTACTATGTGGTCTGAACAGTGAGCATGCTCAGAACAAAAGAACTGTGCTTCCTACACACATGGGCCATATCTAGTTCAACTCTGCTTAGGAAACTGACAAGAACAGTAGCTCCTCTTTAGTCCAATACACTGTACTTGCTGGGAAAAGACGCGAGTGCTGCTTGCACTCTGCATGGCAATTTTAGCACAATAGTGACACGTCTTACCAGAAAGCAACTCTTGCTGTAGAACAAAAAACTGCAAGTGACACAACTCCATTTAGGACTGGGAAACAAACGCTAGCTCGCCTTACAAGGAACACACTCTGCTTTAGAGAAAAGAGCACTCTTCTACTCTACTGTGTTTCCTCTTGGGCCAGAACAGTGAGCTTGCTCAGAACATAAGAACTGTGCTTCCTACACACACTGGCCATATCTAGTTCAACTCTGCTTAGGAAACGGACAAGAACAGTAGATCCTCTTCAGTTCAATACACTGTACTTGTGGGGAACAGATGCGAGTGCTATTTGCACTGCGTGTGGCAATTGGAACACAATAGTGACTCGTCTTACCAGGAAACAACTCTTGCTTGTAGGACAAAAAACTGCATGTGACTCAACTCCATTTAGGACTGGGAAACAAACGCTAGCTCGCCTTACAAGAAACACACTCTGCTTTTGAGAAAAGAGCACTCTTCTACTCTACTGTGTTTCCTATGGGGTCCGAACAGTGAGCTTGCTCAGAACAAAAGAAACTGTGCTTCCTACACACACAGGCCATATCTAGTTCAACTCTGCTTAGGAAACTGACAAGAACAGTAGTTCCTCTTCAGTCCTGATACACTGTACTTGCTGGAACAGACGCGAGTGCTATTTGCACTGTGTATGTCAATGGGGAGCACAATAGTGACTTTCCTTACCAGAAAACAACTCTTGCTCATAAGACCAGAAACTGCATGTGATTCAACTCCATTTAGGATTGGGAAACAAATG